>NW_026279984.1:0-3997 GCF_023373465.1 Oncorhynchus keta | reverse complement strand
CAGTGACAGCTGGAGACATTGTTAAAGGGACACAAAGAAAATGGCACGGATATCGACACAGTGTGTGTGTGTATATGTGTGTGTGTGTGTATATGCGTGTGTGTGTGTGTATATGTGTTGTGTTGTGTGTTTGGTGTGTTGTGTGTGTTGGTGTGTGTGTGTTGTGTGGTGGTGTTGGTGTTGGTGTGGTGTGTGTGTGTTGTGTGTGTGTGTTGTTGGTTAGATATTGACAGGGCTTTTATTTAGCTGGGAGAGTAATGTACATGAGAATATTACGTTGTTAATAGAAAGTGACAGTGCAGTGAAACCCAAATGCATGCATATGTGTGTGTGTGTGTGTGTCGTGTGTGTGTGTGTGTGTGTGTGCGTTTGTGTGCGTGTGTGTGTGTGCATGTCTGGTTTACAGGCTGACTGCAGTGTAGGTATTCATCAGCATGACACAGAGATGAGATTTTTCTGAAATTCTTTTCACAGAAATGACTAGCATAGGTGTCTCATTAAAAATCTTTGTGTGTGTGTCGATCTCTCATTATAAAAGATGACTTGTCACCATCTTCGCTCTTCCGTGTACTTCTCAGGTCAGACAGACAAAAGTGGATGTGTGTCCCAGGGTGTAATCAGTGACAGTGTTTGGATTGGAGATGAGTGTTCCTGGTCTCCTGTCCTAAACTAACCTGATGTTATCTGAGAATGTGTGTCTCAGTCGGTAGAGTGTGGAGCTTGTGTTCATAGGATTTCCGGTTCGATTCCCGGGCCACCTATACATAAATGTATGCAAGCATGATGGTAAATTGCTTTGGATAAAAGCTTATGCAGAATGTCCTATATTATTATATTAGAAAAAGAGGAAACCCTTGTCCACAGGGGCTGTCTGGAGCAAGCTAGGCCCTTAACAGATATTGGCAGATGGATTGGTTCAACAGGCCATGCTGAGATAATGACAAGTCAACAGTGGTGTGTGTTTCAGGAGATGTTTTATAGATGTAGTAATCTTCACAGTGGCCAGCTAACAATGACCTTGTGAACATGCAGTGCGGTTTCAGTGTATACTGGCTGCCACAGTGACAGAGATAGACACAATCACACTTGTTTTCACACATCCACACATTAACTGTTCACTCACAGTGTGTGTGTGTGTGTGTAGTGTGTAGCTGCATGTAGTGTGTGTGTGTGTAGCATGCTGTGCATGCATGTGTGTGTGTGTGTGTGTATGTGTGTGTGTGTGTATGTGACCAATCGTTGACACTCACAGTGCGTGTAGGTGACCAATCGCTGACACTCAGTCGGTGTGTGTGTGTGTGTAGGTGTGTAGGTGTGTGACCAACTGTTAACACTGTGTGTCTTGCTGCGCGTGTGGTATAGACGAACGTCCACAGACAGACAGTTGACCTCTATTTGACCATGACACAGTGACCGATTAGCCAACTGATCATAGCAACACTGACTTGGGGCCGCAATCGCCATATTCCCTAAATAGTGCACTACTTTTGAACAGAACCCTATTTGCCCTGGTCAAAGGTAGTGCACTATATAAGTAATAGGTGCCATTGGGAACACACTATATTTAGATCCCTACTGGACACTGTCAGTTCAGAAGGCACTCAGACTGAGTATACTGTCCCTCTCCATGGTGCTGAATTCAGCAGGCATTTACCGAGTACTGTCCCTCTCCATGGTGCTGAATTCAGCAGGCATTTAGAGAGTACTGTCCCTGTCCATGGTGCTGAATTCAACAGGCATTCACAGAGCACTGTCCCTGTTCATGGTGCTGAAATCAACAGGCATTCAGAGAGTACTGTCCCTGTCCATGGTGCTGAATTCAGCAGCTACACTAAATAACAGTGGGGATCTCTCTATGGTCCTGACATATACACCTCCTTTCCATGCTGCTTTCCCCCTCTAGTCTCAGATGTAAATAATCTCCTGGCTCACACACATACACACACACTCTCTCTCTCTCACTCACTCACTCACTCACTCACTCACTCACTCACTCACTCACTCACTCACACACACTCCGATGTAGGTGACAGCTAAAGTGTGTGTTTGTTTGTGTATGCGACATGCTCTCGCTCAGCCTCTCTCTCTCTCTGTCCCTCTCCTTAGATAAATAGGTGTTGGAGCACACCTTAAATGTAGACATAGACAGGACTGGTAATGTTGTGTATATGTTGTGGTTATCGACAGGGCAAGGAGTGTACCTGGTGTCGTCTGGACAGTTTATGATGTTATGACAGAATAGGGAACCTATCTGTGTGTGTGTTTGTTAGCTCAATGCTTTGACAGACAGGGGAGTGTGTGCTTTATGTAGGACATCAGCAAACTGTCTGAGAGAGAGAGAGAGAGAGAGAGAGAGAGGAGAGAGAGGAGAGAGTTTCAGCCTGTAGAAGAGATCGTTGTTTGCAGCTGTCTGACAGGTAGCCAGAGTGATGACAATGAGCCAGTGGCAGAGGCCCGCACACACACACACACACACACACACACACACACACACACACACACACACACACACACACACACACACACACACACACACACACACACACACACACACACACACACACACACACACACACAATCAAACTACCATGGCTGAATAAACAGTCAACAGTACGCATACACTTTTCTTTTACTCATTCTCTCTGCTATAAGGTAGCCCAAGGTGCAGCTGTCCATGGTGCTGACATTCACTGAAGCTCTCAGTTGGAAATGACCACAGAAACTTGTAGATTGACAGCAATGAGAGACGAAGACCAACTTGTCTCTGGACTGGCTCTTTCTCTGCTGTGGAGCTGACTGCTGTCCATGGTGCTGAAGCTGAACAGCCCACATTGAAGCTGTCCATGATGTTGAAGCTGAACTGCCCACATTGAAGCTGTCCATGGTGCTGAAGCTGAACAGCCCACATTGAAGCTGTCCATGGTTATGTTATACAGTGTGCTTTCTTTGTACTACTGATTTATGTTTGTTTAGTGGAGTTAGCTGTCCATGATGTTGACATGGAATAGTCCATTGTGGAGCTCCCCAATGGGGCTTGAAATGGAATAGTCCATTGTGGAGCTCCCCAATGGGGCTTGAAATGGAATAGTCCATTGTGGAGCTCCCCAATGGGGCTTGAAATGGAATAGTCCATTGTGGAGCTCTCCATGTTGCTGGAAATGAGATGCCATAAAAACATTTTAATGATAGCAATGAAACAAACGGTCCATTGTTATAGGATATTTGAATGACTGTTTTGATGACTGTGGATGATTTGTAACTGTATCTGGAAGTGTGCACATTTGGTCTTGTTTGTTTGTGGGTAACTGTGGTTGGCTGTTTGTGATGAAGTGTTCTTTGATGTGGTGCTGTTGGCAGTGTGTGTGTGTGTGTGTGTGTGTGTGCCTACGTCTGAGTGACTGTGTGTGTGTGTATGTGTGTGTGTGTGTGCCTACGCCTGAGTGACTGTGTGTGTGTGTGTGTTATGTGCTTGTCTGTGAGTCTATCTGAAAATGTGTATGTATGAGAATGTGTGTATCAGACAGAATATGTTATGAGAGCGATAGAGAGACTCAGAGCAGACTTAAAATCCCAGCCAGATTCCTCCCTGCATTCCTTGGCTGCTCACAATGCACCATCTGGACCAATTAGAAGCTGTGATTCTCCTCCCAGGGGGTCCAATGGAATATAGCCAGAGGCAGGGGGACTTGGCCAACTCCTCCCCACTCAGAAGCCCTCCTCTGGGGGTCCTCTCTGACTCCAGCCCCTTGTCTGGTCCCAACCTCCATAGAAAAGGGCAGGCCTCTGGTTTCCCTTTCTTGGCTGACAGTAATAGGATCAAGTGGGATGGAGTGGCCCCTAGACACTTATCTAAGGTTAGTTTGGAAGTTTTGTGACAAATGGTTGAGGTTAGGAGTGAGGGAAGGGTAAGCTGATTCTATATCTGTGCCTTCGGGCAAGGTCTGAAATTTTTGGACTGAGACTGTGAGTATGCGCACACACACACACACGCACGCAC
>NW_026279983.1:0-4693 GCF_023373465.1 Oncorhynchus keta | reverse complement strand
TTCCTCCCCAACCAGGGATCATAGTATGGCTGTTTCCTCCCCCAACCAGGGATCATAGTATGGCTGTTTCCTCCCCCAACCAGGGATCATAGTATGACTGTTTCCTCCCCAACCAGGGATCATGGTATGACTGTTTCCTCCCCCAACCAGGGATCATAGTATGACTGTTTCCTCCCCAACCAGGGATCATAGTATGACTGTTTCCTCCCCAACCAGGGATCATAGTATGACTGTTTCCTCCCCCAACCAGGGATCATGGCCAGTGACAGCTGGAGACATTGTTAAAGGGACACAAAGAAAATGGCGCACGGATATCGACACAGTGTGTGTGTGTGTATATGTGTGTGTGTGTGTATATGTGTCTGTGCCATATGTGACTTACATGTGTGTGTGTGTGTGTGTGTGTGTGTGTGTGTATTTATTACAGTATTTATTGTGGGGTTCTCAGGATATGTGAAACAGGGCTTTTTTTTTTTATTTAGCTGGGAGAGTAATGTACATGAGAATATTGTTACTAGAAAGTGACAGTGCAGTGAAACCCAAATGCATGCACATGTGTGTGTGTGTGTGTGTCTGTGTGTGTGTGTGTGTGTGTGTGTGTTTGTGTGCGTGTGTGTGTGTGCATGTCTGGTTTACAGGCTGACTGCAGTGTAGGTATTCATCAGCATGACACAGAGATGAGATTTTTCTGAAATTCTTTTTCACAGAAATGACTAGCATAGGTGTCTCATTAAAAATCTTTGTGTGTGTGTCGATCTCTCATTATAAAGATGACTTGTCATCTTCGTCTTCCGTGTACTTCCTGGGTCAGACAGACAAAAGTGGATGTGTGTGTCCCAGGTGTAATCAGTGACAGTGTTTGGATTGGAGATGAGTGTTCCTGGTCTCCTGTCCTAAACTAACCTGACGTTATCTGAGAATGTGGCTCAGTACGGTAGAGTGTGAGCTTGTGTTCAGGATTTCTGGTTCGATTCCTGGGCCACCCATACATAATGTATGCAAGCATGATGGTAAATTGCTTTGATAAAAGCTATGCAGAATGAACCTATATTATTATATTAGAAAAGAGAGAAACCCTTGTCCACAGGGCTGTCTGGGAGCAATAGGCCCTTAACAGATATTGGTAGATGGATTGGTTCAACAGGCCATGCTGAGATAATGACAAGTCAACAGTGTGTGTGTTTCAGAGATGTTTTATAGATGTATAATCTCTCACAGTGGCCAGCTAACAATGACCTTGTGAACATGCAGTGCGGTTTCAGTTTATACTGGCTGCCACAGTGACAGAGATAGACACACCACACTGTTTTCACACATCCACACATTAACTGTTCACTCCACAGTGTGTGTGTGTGTGTGTGTGTGTGTGTGTGTGTGTGTGTGTGTGTGTGTGTGTGTGTGTGTGTGTGTGTGTGTGTGTGTGTGTGTGTGTGTGTGTGTGTGTGTGTGTGTGTGTGTATGTGACCAATTTTTGACACTCACAGTGTGTGTGTGTGTAGGTGACCAATCGTTGACACTCACAGTCGGTGTGTGTGTGTGTGTGTGTGTGTGTGTAGGTGTGTAGGTGTGTGACCAACTGTTAACACTGTGTGTCTTGCTGCGCGTGTGGTATAGACGAACGTCCACAGACAGACAGTTGACCTCTATTTGACCATGACACAGTGACCGATTAGCCAACTGATCATAGCAACACTGACTTGGGGCCGCAATCGCCATATTCCCTAAATAGTGCACTACTTTTGAACAGAACCCTATTTGCCCTGGTCAAAGGTAGTGCACTATATAAGTAATAGGTGCCATTGGGAACACACTATATTTAGATCCCTACTGGACACTGTCAGTTCAGAAGGCACTCAGACTGAGTATACTGTCCCTCTCCATGGTGCTGAATTCAGCAGGCATTTAGCTGGTTACTGTCCCTCTCCATGGTGCTGAATTCAGCAGGCATTTTAGAGTACTGTCCCTGTCCATGGTGCTGAATTCAACAGGCATTCACAAATCACAGGCATTCAGCACTGTCCCTGTTCATGGTGCTGAAATCAACAGGCATTCAGAGAGTACTGTCCCTGTCCATGGTGCTGAATTCAAAGCAGCTACACTAAATAACAGTGGGGATCTCTCTATGGTCTGACATATACACCTCCTTTCCATGCTGCTTTCCCCCTCTAGTCTCAGATGTAAATAATCTCCTGGCTCACACACATACACTCTCTCACTCTCTCTCTCTCACTCACTCACTCACTCACTCACTCACTCACTCACTCACTCACCACTCACCACTCACCACCACTCACCACCACTCACACACACTCCGATGTAGGTGACAGCTAAAGTGTGTGTTTGTTTGTGTATGCGACATGCTCTCGCTCAGCCTCTCTCTCTCTGTCCCTCTCCTTAGATAAATAGGTGTTGGAGCACACCTTAAATGTAGACATAGACAGGACTGGTAATGTTGTGTATATGTTGTGGTTATCGACAGGGCAAGGAGTGTACCTGGTGTCGTCTGGACAGTTTATGATGTTATGACAGAATAGGAACCTATCTGTGTGTGTGTTTGTTAGCTCAATGCTTTGACAGACAGGGAGTGTGTGCTTTATGTCAGCAAACTGTCTGAGAGAGAGAGACACACACACACACACACACACACACACACACACACACACACACACACACACACACACACACACACACACACACACACACACACACACACACACACACACACACACACACACAAACTACCATGGCTGAATAAACAGTCAACAGACGCATACACTTTTCTTTACTCTCACTCTCTCTGCTATAAGGGAGCCCAGGTGCAGCTTCCATGGTGCTTCACTGAAGCCTCAGTTGGAAATGACCACAGAAACATGTAGATTGTTTGCAAACTGTCTGAATAAAGCAGAATTGAATAGCAGCCTGTAGAAGAGATGAGCTGTCTGACAGGAGCCAGAGTGATGACAATGAGCCAGTGGCAGAGGCACACACACACACACACACACACACACACACACACACACACACACACACACACACACACACACACACACACACACACACACACACACACACACACACACACACACACACACACACACACACACAAACAAACTACCATGGCTGAATAAACAGTCAACAGTACGCATACACTTTTCTTTTACTCATCGCTCTCTCTGCTATAAGGTAGCCCAAGGTGCAGCTGTCCATGGTGCTGACATTCACTGAAGCTCTCAGTTGGAAATGACCACAGAAACTTGTAGATTGACAGCAATGAGAAACATGTAGATTGACATGATTGTCTCTGGGACCACTCTTTCTCTGCTGTGGAGCATTGAAGCTGTCCATGGTGCTGAAGCTGAACAGCCCACATTGAAGCTGTCCATGGCACTGAAGCCAAACTGTCAATAGCTGTCCATGGTGCCGGAGCTTGAACAGCCCACATGAAGCTGGGTCTCATGGCACTGGTTGAACAGCCCACATTGAAGCCGTCCATGGTGTTGGACATACACACGTAACACAGCACAGTATATTGTCTACTGAGGAAGTTATGTTATACAGTGTGCTTTCTTTGTACTACTGATTATGCTTGTTTAGTGGAGTTAGCTGTCCATGATGTTGACATGGTACGTCCATTGCAGGGAGCTCTCCATGGGGCTGGGAAATGAATAGTCCATTGTGGAGCTCTCCATGGGGCTTGAAATGGAATAGTCCATTGTGGAGCTCCCGGGGCTTGAAATGGAATAGTCCATTGTGGAGCTCTATGTTGCTGGAAATGGAATAGTCCATTGTGGAGCTCTCCATGTTGCTGGAAATGAGATGCCATAAAAACATTTTAATGATAGCAATGAAACAAACGGTCCATTGTTATAGGATATTTGAATGACTGTTTTGATGACTGTGGATGATTTGTAACTGTATCTGGAAGTGTGCACATTTGGTCTTGTTTGTTTGTGGGTAACTGTGGTTGGCTGTTTGTGATGAAGTGTTCTTTGATGTGGTGCTGTTGGCAGTGTGTGTGTGTGTGTGTGTGTGTGTGCCTACGTCTGAGTGACTGTGTGTGTGTGTATGTGTGTGTGTGTGCCTACGTCTAGTGACTGTGTGTGTGTGTGTATGTGTCTTGTCTGTGAGTCTATCTGAAAATGTGTATGTATGAGAATGTGTGTATCAGACAGAATATGTTATGAGAGCGATAGAGAGACTCAGAGCAGACTTAAAATCCCAGCCAGATTCCTCCCTGCATTCCTTGGCTGCTCACAATGCACCATCTGGACCAATTAGAAGCTGTGATTCTCCTCCCAGGGGGTCCAATGGAATATAGCCAGAGGCAGGGGGACTTGGCCAACTCCTCCCCACTCAGAAGCCCTCCTCTGGGGGTCCTCTCTGACTCCAGCCCCTTGTCTGGTCCCAACCTCCATAGAAAAGGGCAGGCCTCTGGTTTCCCTTTCTTGGCTGACAGTAATAGGATCAAGTGGGATGGAGTGGCCCCTAGACACTTATCTAAGGTTAGTTTGGAAGTTTTGTGACAAATGGTTGAGGTTAGGAGTGAGGGAAGGGTAAGCTGATTCTATATCTGTGCCTTCGGGCAAGGTCTGAAATTTTTGGACTGAGACTGTGAGTATGCGCACACACACACACGCACGCACGCACGCACGCACGCACGCACGCACACACACACACACACACACACACACAC
>NW_026279982.1:0-27813 GCF_023373465.1 Oncorhynchus keta | reverse complement strand
TATATACAGGGGGTACCAGTCCAGAGTAAAATGTGGAGGCTATATAACAGGGGTGCTCAGTACAGAGTCAATGTGGAGGCTATATGCAGGGGGTACCAGTACAGAGTCAATGTGGAGGCTCTATACAGGGGGTACCGGTACAGAGTCAATGTGGAGGCTATATACAGGGGGTACCAGTCCAGAGTAAATGTGTCAATGTGGAGGCTATATACAGGGGGTACCAGTACAGAGTCAATGTGGAGGCTATATACAGGGGGTACCGGTACAGAGTCAATGTGGAGGCTATATACAGGGGGTACCGGTACAGAGTCAATGTGGAGGCTAGATACAGGGGGTACCGGTACAGAGTCAATGTGGAGGCTATATACAGGGGGTACCGGTACAGAGTCAATGTGGAGGCTATATACAGGGGGTACCGGTACAGAGTCAATGTGGAGGCTATATACAGGGGGTACCGGTACAGAGTCAATGTGGAGGCTATATACAGGGGGTACCGGTACAGAGAGTCAATGTGGAGCTAGAACAGGGGTACGGGTACAGAGTCATGTGGAGGGCTATATACAGGGGGTACCAGTACAGAAGTAAATGTGTCAATGAGGAGGCTATATACAGGGGGTACCAGTACAGAGTCAATGTGGAGGCTATATACAGGGGGTACCAGTACAGAGTCAATGTGGAGGCTATATACAGGGGGCACCGGTACAGAGTCAATGTGGAGGCTATATACAGGGGGTACCAGTACAGAGTCAATGTGGAGGCTATATTACAGGGGGTACCGGTACAGAGTCAATGTAGAGCTATATACAGGGGGCACCGGTACAGAGTCAATGTGGAGGCTATATAACAGGGGGTACCGGTACAGAGTCAATGTAGAGGCTATATACAGGGGGTACCGGTACAGAGTCAATGTGGAGGCTATATACAGGGGTACCGGTACAGAGTCAATGTGGAGGCTATATACAGGGGGTACCTGGTACAGAGTCCATGTGGAGGCTATATACAGGGGGTACCGGTACAGAGTCAATGTGGAGGCTATATACAGGGGGTACCAGTACAGAGTCAATGGAGGCTATATACAGGGGGCAACTGGTACAGAGTCACTGTGGAGGCTATATACAGGGGGGTACCGGTACAGAGTCAATGTGGAGGCTATATACAGGGTACGGTACAGAGTCAATGTGGAGGCTATATGCAGGGGTACCGGTACAGAGTCAATGTGGAGGCTATATACAGGGGCACCGGTACAGAGTCAATGTGGAGGGGGCTATATATAGGGGGTACTGGTACAGAGTCAATGTGGAGGCTATATACAGGGGGTACCGCACAGGAGTCAATAATGGAGGCTATATACAGGGGGTACCGGTACAGAGTCAATGTGGAGGCTATATACAGGGGTTACCGGTACAGAGTCAATGTGGAGGCTATATACAGGAGATACCGGTACAGAGTCAATGTGGAGGCTATATACAGGGGGTACCGGTACAGAGTCAATGTGGAGGCTATATACAGGAGATACCCAGGTACAGAGTCACGTGGAGGCTATATACAGGGGGTACCGGTACAGAGTCAATGTGGAGGCTATATACAGGGGGTACCAGTCAGAGTCAATGTGGAGGCTATATACAGGGGGTACCGGTACAGAGTCAATGTAGAGGCTATATACAGGGGGTACCGGTACAGAGTCAATGTGGAGGCTATATACAGGGTACCATTACAGAGTCAATGTGGAGGCTATATACAGTGGGTAACGGTACAGAGTCAATGTAGAGGCTATATACAGGGGGCACCGGTACAGAGTCAATGTGGAGGCTATATACAGGGGGTACCGTACAGAGTCAATGTAGAGGCTATATACAGGGGGTACCGGTACAGAGTCAATGTGGAGGCTATATACAGGGGGTACCGTACAGAGTCAATGTGGAGGCTATATACAGGGGGTACCGGTACAGAGTCCATGTGGAGGCTATATACAGGGGGTACTGGTACAGAGTCAATGTGGAGGCTATATACAGGGGGTACCAGTACAGAGTCAATGTGGAGGCTATATACAGGGGTACCAGTACAGAGTCAATGTGGAGGCTATATACAGGGGGTACCGGTACAGAGTCAATGTGGAGGCTATATACAGGGGGTACCGGGTACAGAGTCAATGTGGAGGCTATAAACAGGGGGTACCGGTACAGAGTCAATGTGGAGGCTATATACAGGGGGTACCGGTACAGAGTCCATGTGGAGGCTATATACAGGGGGTACCGGTACAGAGTCAATGTGGAGGCTATATAAGCAGGGGGGCACCAGTACAGAGTCAATGTGGAGGCTATATACAGGGGGTACCGGTACAGAGTCAATGTGGAGGCTATATACAGGGGGTACCGGTACAGAGTCAATGTGAGGCTATATACAGGGGGTACCGGTACAGAGTCAATGTGGAGGCTATATACAGGGGGCACCAGTACAGAGTCAATGTGGAGGCTATATACAGGGGGCACCGGTACAGAGTCAATGTAGAGGCTATATACAGGGGGAAACCGGTACAGAGTCAATGTGGAGGCTATATACAGGGGGTACCGGTACAGAGTCAATGTAGAGGCTATATGGCAGGGGGTACCGGTACAGAGTCAATGTGGAGGCTATATACAGGGGGTACCAGTACAGAGTCTGTGGAGGCTATATACAGGGGGTACCGGTACAGAGTCAATGTGGAGGCTATATACAGGGGGGTACCGGTACAGAGTCAATGTGGAGGCTATATACAGGGGGTACCAGTACAGAGTCAATGTGGAGGCTATATACAGGGGGTACCGGTACAGAGTCAATGTGGAGGCTATATACAGGGGTACCGGTACAGAGTCAATGTGGAGGCTATATACAGGGGGTACCAGTACAGAGTCAATGTGGGAGGCTATATACAGGAGGTACCGGTACAGAGTCAATGTGGAGGCTATATACAGGGGGTACCGGTACAGAGTCAATGTGGAGGCTATATACAGGGTACTGGTACAGAGTGTCAATGTGGAGGCTATATACAGGGGGTACCGGTACAGAGTCAATGTGGGAGGCTATATACAGGGGGTACCGGTACAGAGTCAATGTGGAGGCTATATACAGGGGTACCGGTACAGAGTCAATGTGGAGGCTATATACAGGGGGGTACCGGTACAGAGTCAATGTAGAGGCTATATACAGGGGGTACCGGTACAGAGTCAATGTGGAGGCTATATACAGGGGGTACCGGTACAGAGTCAATGTGGAGGCTATATACAGGGGGGTACGGTACAGAGTCAATGTGGAGGCTATATACAGGGGGTACCAGTACAGAGTCAATGTGGAGGCTATATACAGGGGGTACCGGTACAGAGTCACGTAGAGGCTATATACAGGGGGGTACCAGTACAGAGTCAATGTGGAGGCTATATACAGGGGGTACCGGTACAGAGTCAATGTAGAGGCTATATACAGGGGGGTACCGGTACAGAGTCAATGTGGAGGCTATACAGGGGGTACCGGTACAGAGTCAATGTGGAGCTATATACAGGGGGTACCGGTACAGAGTCCATGTGGAGGCTATATACAGGGGGTACCGTACAGAGTCAATGTGGAGGCTATATACAGGGGGTACCAGTACAGAGTCAATGTGGAGGCTATATACAGGGGGTACCAGTACAGAGTCAATGTGGAGGCTATATACAGGGGTACCGGTACAGAGTCAATGCGGAGGCTATATACAGGGGGTACCGGTACAGAGTCAATGTGGAGGCTATAAACAGGGGGTACCGGTACAGAGTCAATGTGGGAGGCTATATACAGGGGTACCGGTACAGAGTCCATGTGGAGGCTATATATACCAGGGGGTCACCTCACCCCCATATTGATCAGTACAGAGGTCAATCTCACGCCCATATTGAGGCTCATATACTGGTGGTCACCCCTCACCCCCATATTGATCAGGGTCAACCTCACCACCCATGGAGGCTATATTGATCAGGTCACACCTCACCACCCATATTGATCAATGGGTCATTAATTCCTCAGTACAGAGTCAATGTGGAGGTCACACCTCACAACCCATATACAGGTCACACCTCACAACCCATATTGATCAGTACAGAGTCAACCTGTCAGGTCACACCTCACAACCCATATTGCTAAACCTCATAACCTAGGGGTCACACGATCAGGTCACAGAGTCACACCTCAACCCATAATGTGGAGGCTATATTGATCAGGTCACACCACCCCCCATATTGATCAGGTCACACGGGTCAAACCTCACCACCCATATTGAGTCAACCTGTGGACCAGCTAAACCTCACCACCCATATTGGGTACACCTCACCAGAGGTCACACCTGTATTGAGGTCTATATTGATCAGGTCACACTACCACCCATATTGATCAGACACCTCAATAATATTGCTATATACAGGGGGTACACCTCATAAACAGAGTCAATCACAACCCATATTGTGGAGATCAGGTCTATATATACCACCCACCCCATATTGATCAGGTCACACCTCACCCCCATAATGATCATATTAAATCAAACCTCACCACCCATATTGGTCACATCTCACCCCAACCCATATTGGTCAGGTCATACCTCACCACCATATTGATCAGGTCACACCTCACGCCCATATTGATCAGGTCACACTCACGCCCATATTGGGTCACACCTCAGGTCAGATCACACTCACCACCCATATTGATCAGGTCACACCTCACCACCCATATTGATCAGGTCACACCTCACCACCCTTATTGACACTCAGGTCACACCTCACAACCCATATTGATCAGGTCACACCTCACACACCCATATTGATCAGGTCACACCTCACCACCCATATGATCAGGTCACACCTCACCACCCATATTGATCGGTCACACCTCAAACCTCAGGTCCACCCCATATTGATCAGGTCACACCTCACCACACTGACAAACAAATGCACAAATGCAAAACATACTGCATCTGAAAGGCCATTAAAAGGACGGTGATCAGTGTTTAGGGAAAATGGTCATTTAATACAAACGTTTATTGAACTGAACACACAGTAGCAGCATCAGACACACACCAACAAAATAAAAGTCCATATTGACAGGTTTACAAAATAAGAGTCCTTTAATGGTGGAGATGAACAGATCATATGAAGTGCCTCTTGGCAGATTCAAGCTTACAAAAACACTTCCCCCACATGCATACTGGTATTGTAGTTCCCTGGAACATAGGAGATACAGTGAAGCAGTAAATGGAATGGGGGTACTACAAACATGGCAGACAGAGTGGACTGTGCTGACTATTGTCCCCACCTAAGGGATGCTTGGTAGCCATTTAAATAATCCCATGAGTCAGCCTTCTGTGTGTCGGTCTCCTATGAGAGAGTATGGAACACTAGTCTACCACTAACCATCTGACATGTTATCATTGAGAGAGAATAATGCCTTGGCAAACAGAGAGGGGACACTATAAAGTAGGGGGTGGAGGGTAATGGTCCATGTGAACACACAGACACACACTCATTCGCTCAGTCAGTCAGTCAGTCAGTCAGTCAGTCAGTCAGTCAGTCAGTCACCAACGATAGGTTCTATTTTTCACACAAACAACGATAGCCATGGCAATGGATACAGGGGGATGTAAGGGGTGTTGATGGTGTCAGTGTAAAGTTGCATATAGAAATAGAACAGTGTGGGGGGAGGGGGCTTCTAAGGGTAGTAGGGAGGACAAGAGGGGGTATTTGAGGGGGTGGGATATAAGAGGGGTTTTCCGGGGTGGAGGGCAACGAAGCGGTCTGTAAGATGGAGTATTCAGGGGGTGACGGGGGTATTCAAGGGGGTGATGGGGGTATTCAGGGGTGATGGGTGACGGGGTATCTGCATGGGGGGGTGATGGGGGTGAAGGTATTCAAGGGTGATGGGGGTATTCAGGGGTGATGGGGCATTCAGGGGTGATGGGGGTATTCAGGGGTGATGATGGGGTGATGGGGGTATTCAGGGGGTGATGGGGGTATTCAGGGGCTGATGGGGGGTATTCAAGGGGTGATGGGGGTATTCAGGGGTGATGGGGGGTATTCAGGGGTGATGGGGGTATTCAGGGGGTGATGGGGGTATTCAGGGGTGATGGGGGTATTCAGGGGGGTATTCAGGGAGTATTCAGGGGTGATGGGGGTATTCAAGGGGTGATGGGGGTATTCAGGGGTGATGGGGGTATTCAGGGGGTGATGGGGGTATTCAGGGGGTGATGGGGGTATTCAGGGGGTATTCAGGGAGTATTCAGGGGGTGATGGGGGTATCAGAGCCTTGTCTCTATCCCGTGCGAAGGATGACGTGAACTCCAGAATCGGTGAACACCGGACCACTCATGTCTCCCACCTTCAGAGCGAAGGACGCATCCTCAAACGGCTTCTGCATCTGACCTGAAACACACACACACCTCTATCACAACTAATGTCTCCCACCTTCAGAGCAACGCATCTGAAAACACACACACACCTCTATCACAACGAAAACAGAAAACTTTGTGCCTGTCTGTGATTGCATGCTTGTGTGTGGGAGTGATAGTATATTTTCCATTTGACTCGTGTGTGTGTGTGTGTGTGTAGAATATTTTCCATTTGACCGTGTGTGTGTGTGAGAGAGTGGAGAGTATATTTTCCATTTGACAGTGTGTGTGTGTGAGAGTGGAGAGTATATTTTCCATTTGACAGTGTGTGTGTTACCTCTGCCGAACAGTCCCAGGTCTCCTCCGTTGCGTGCGGAGCTGCAGTCACTGAACTGAGAGGCCAGAGCCTCAAACTCCTCCTCTCCTGACTGCATCTGCTCTATGTACTCTGCAACATGTAAACATACACACCATGTTATGTAACACTTACACTACAACATGTTAACAACACACAGAGCAACAACATGTTAATAACACACAGTGCAACAACATGTTAATAACACACAGTGCAACAACATGTTAATAACACACAGTGCAACAACAACATGTTAATAACACACAGTGCAACAACATGTTAATAACACACAGTGCAACAACAACATGTTAATAACACACAGAGCAACAACATGTTAATAACACACAGAGCAACAACATGTTAATAACACACAGTGCAACAACAACATGTTAATAACACACAGTGCAACAACATGTTAATAACACACAGTGCAACAACAACATGTTAATAACACACAGCAACAACATGTTAATAACAACAACAACATGTTAATAACACACAGAGCAACAACATGTTAATAACACACAGTGCAACAACATGTTAATAACACACAGAGCAACAACATGTTAATAACACACAGTGCAACAACATGTTAATAACACACAGTGCAACAACATGTTAATAACACACAGTGCAACAACATGTTAATAACACACAGTGCAACAACATGTTAATAACACACAGAGCAACAACATGTTAATAACATTACAGTGCAACAACATGTTAATAACACACAGAGCAACAACATGTTAATAACACAGAGCAACAACATGTTAATAACACAGTGCAACAACATGTTAATAACACACAGTGCAACAACATGTTAATAACACACAGAGCAACAACAACACGTTAATAACACACAGAGCAACAACATGTTAATAACACACAGAGCAACAACAACACGTTAATAACACACAGAGCAAAAAACATGTTAATAACACACAGAGCAACAACATGTTAATAACACACAGAGCAACAACATGTTAATAACACACAGAGCAACAACATGTTAATAACACACAGTGCAACAACAACATGTTAATAACACACAGTGCAACAACAACATGTTAATAACACACAGTGCAACAACATGTTAATAACACACATGCAACAACATGTTAATAACACACAGTGCAACAACATGTTAATAACACAGAGCAACAACATGTTAATAACACACAGAGCAACAACATGTTAATAACACACAGAGCAACAACATGTTAATAACACACAGTGCAACAACATGTTAATAACACACAGTGCAACAACAACATGTTAATAACACACAGTGCAACAACAACATGTTAATAACACACAGTGCAACAACATGTTAATAACACACAGTGCAACAACATGTTAATAACACACAGTGCAACAACATGTTAATAACACACAGTGCAACAACATGTTAATAACACACAGAGCAACAACATGTTAATAACACACAGAGCAACAACATGTTAATAACACACAGTGCAACAACATGTTAATAACACACAGTGCAACAACATGTTAATAACACAGTGCAACAACATGTTAATAACACACAGAGCAACAACATGTTAATAACACACAGAGCAACAACATGTTAATAACACACAGAGCAACAACATGTTAATAACACACAGAGCAACAACATGTTAATAACACACAGAGCAACAACATGTTAATAACACACAGAGCAACAACATGTTAATAACACACAGTGCAACAACATGTTAATAACACAGTGCAACAACATGTTAATAACACACAGAGCAACAACATGTTAATAACACACAGTGCAACAACATGTTAATAACACACAGAGCAACAACATGTTAATAACACAGTGCAACAACATGTTAATAACACAGCAACAACATGTTAATAACACACAGAGCAACAACATGTTAATAACACACAGAGCAACAACATGTTAATAACACACAGTGCAACAACATGTTAATAACACACAGAGCAACAACATGTTAATAACACACAGAGCAACAACATGTTAATAACACACAGTGCAACAACATGTTAATAACACACAGTGCAACAACATGTTAATAACACACAGTGCAACAACATGTTAATAACACACAGAGCAACAACATGTTAATAACACACAGTGCAACAACATGTTAATAACACACAGTGCAACATGTTAATAACACAAGTGCACAACATGTTAATAACACAGTGCAACAACATGTTAATAACACACAGTGCAACAACAACATGTTAATAACACACAGTGCAACAACATGTTAATAACACACAGAGCAACAACATGTTAATAACACACAGAGCAACAACATGTTAATAACACACAGAGCAACAACATGTTAATAACACACAGAGCAACAACATGTTAATAACACACAGAGCAACAACATGTTAATAACACACAGAGCAACAACATGTTAATAACACAGTGCAACAACATGTTAATAACACACAGTGCAAACAACATGTTAATAACACACAGTGCAACATGTTAATAACACACAGTGCAACAACATGTTAATAAACACACAGTGCAACAACATGTTAATAACACAGTGCAACATGTTAATAAATACACAGTGCAACAACAGGTTAATAACACACAGTGCAACAACATGTTAATAACACACAGTGCAACAACATGTTAATAACACACAGTGCAACAACATGTTAATAACACAGTGCAACAACATGTTAATAACACAGTGCAACAACATGTTAATAACACAGTGCAACAACATGTTAATAACACACAGTGCAACAACATGTTAATAACACACAGAGCAACAACATGTTAATAAACACACAGAGCAACAACAACATGTTAATAACACACAGGCAACAACAACATGTTAATAACACACAGAGCAACAACATGTTAATAACACACAGTGCAACAACATGTTAATAACACACAGTGCAACATGTTAATAACACACAGAGCAACAACATGTTAATAACACACAGTGCAACAACATGTTAATAACACACAGAGCAACAAATACGTTAATAACACACAGAGCAAATAACATGTTAATAACACACAGTGCAACAACATGTTAATAACACAGTGTAACAACATGTTAATAACACACAAGTAACAACATGTTAATAACACAGTGCAACAACATGTTAATAACACACAGTGCAACAACATGTTAATAACACACAGAGCAACAAACATGTTAATAACACACAGTGCAACAACATGTTAATACCACACAGTGCAACAACAACATGTTAATAACACACAGTGCAACAAACAACATGTTAATAACACAGTGCAACAACATGTTAATAACACACAGAGCAACAAACATGTTAATAACACACAGAGCAATAACAACATGTTAATAACACACAGAGCAACAACAACATGTTAATAACACACAGAGCAACAACAACATGTTAATAACACACAGAGCAACAACATGTTAATAACACACAGAACAACAACATGTTAATAACACACAGTGCAACAACATGTTAATAACACACAGTGCAACAACATGTTAATAACACACAGTGCAACAACATGTTAATAACACACAGTGCAACAACATGTTAATAACACACAGTGCAACAACATGTTAATAACACACAGAGCAACAACATGTTAATAACACACAGAGCAACAACATGTTATTAACATTAGTGCAACAACATGCTAATAACACACAGAGCAACAACATGTTAATAACACACAGAGCAACAACATGTTAATAACACACAGAGCAACAACATGTTAATAACACACAGAGCAACAACATGTTAATAACACACAGAGCAACAACACATGTTAATAACACACAGAGCAACAACATGTTAATAACACACAGTGCAACAACATGTTAATAACACAGTGTAACAACATGTTAATAATACAGTGTAACAACATGTTAATAACACAGTGTAACAACATGTTAATAACACAGTGTAACAACATGTTAATAATACATGAGCAACAACATGTTAATAACACACAGAGCAACAACATGTTAATAACACACAGTGCAACAACAACATGTTAATAAATAATAGTAACAACAACATGTTAATAACACACAGTAACAACAACATGTTAATAACACAGAGCAACAACAACATGTTAATAACACAGAGCAACAAATAACATGTTAATAACACACAGAGCAACAACAACATGTTAATAACACACAGAGCAACAACAACATGTTAATAACACAGAGCAACAACATGTTAATAACACACAGAGCAACAACATGTTAATAACACACAGTGCAACAACATGTTAATAACACACAGTGCAACAACATGTTAATAACACACAGTGCAACAACATGTTAATAACACACAGTGCAACAACATGTTAATAAATACACAGAGCAACAACATGTTAATAACACACAGAGCAACAACATGTTAATAACACATTATGTAACAACATGTTAATAAATTACACAGTGCAAATAACATGTTAATAACATTACCAGAGCAACAACATGTTAATAACACAGAGCAACAACATGTTAATAACACACAGTGCAACAACATGTTAATAACACACAGCAACAACATGTTAATAACACACAGAGCAACAACAGATGTTAATAACACACAGAGCAACAACATGTTAATAACACACAGTGCAACAACATGTTGATAACACACAGTGCAACAACATGTTGAATAACACATAGAGCAACAACATGTTGATAACACACAGTGCAACAACATGTTAATAACACACAGTTGAACAACATGTTGATAACACACAGAGCAACAACATGTTAATAACATTAATAGAGCAACAAACATGTTAATAACACAGAGCAACAACATGTTAATAACACACAGAGCAACAACATGTTGATAACACACAGAGCAACAACATGTTAATAACACACAGTGCAACAACATGTTAATAACACAGTGCAAACAACATGTTAATAACACACAGAGCAACAACATGTTAATAACACACAGAGCAACAAACATGTTAATAACACATTAGAGCAACAACATGTTAATAACACAGAGCAACAACATGTTACATGCAACACACAGAGCAACAACATGTTAATAACACAGTAACAACATGTTAATAACACACAGAGCAACAACATGTTAATAACACACAGAGCAACAACATGTTAATAACACACAGAGCAACAAATACGTTAATAATTGAGCAACAACATGTTAATAACACACAGAGCAACAACATGTTAATAACACACAGAGCAACAACATGTTAATAACACACAGAGCAACAACATGTTAATAACACACAGAGCAACAACATGTTAATAACAAAGTGCAATACATGTTAATAAAATGTAACAACATGTTAATAACACACAGAGCAACAAACATGTTAATAACACACAGTGCAACAACATGTTAATAACACACAGTGCAACAACATGTTAATAAAACACAGAGCAACAACATGTTAATAACACACAGAGCAACAACATGTTAATAACATTAATAACGACAAAGGCAACAACATGTTAATACCACACAGTGTAACAACATGTTGATAACACAGAGCAACAACATGTTAATAACACACAGTGCAACAACATGTTGATAACATTAGTGCAACAACATGTTGATAAATAATATTATGAGCAACAACATGTAATAGAGCAACAACATGTTAATAACACATTGTGAGCAACAACATGTTGATAACATTACAGTGCAACAACATGTTGATAACACACAGAGCAACAACATGTTAATAACACACAGAGCAACAACATGTTAATAACATTTGATAGAGTAACAACATGTTAATAAATACAGAGCAACAACATGTTAATAACACACAGAGCAACAACATGTTAATAACACACAGTGCAACAACATGTTAATAACATTAGTGCAACAACATGTTGATAACATTACAGTGCAACAACATGTTATACACACAGAGCAACAACATGTTAATAACACACAGACAACAACATGTTAATAACACACAGAGCAACAACATGTTAATAACACACAGGAGCAACAAATGTTATTGCAAACACCATGTTAATAACACACAGAGCAACAACATGTTAATAACACACAGTTGAACAACATGTTAATAACACACAGAGCAACAACATGTTAATAACACACAGATAAACAACATGTTAATAACACACAGAGCAAACAACATGTTAATAAACACAGAGCAACAACATGTTAATAAATAAAGCAAACAACATGTTAATAACACAGTGCAACAACATGTTAATAACACAGTGCAACATACAACACACACAGAGCAACAACATGTTAATAACACACAGAGCAACAACATGTTAATAACACACAGAGCAACAAACATGTTAATAACACACAGAGCAACAACATGTTAATAACACACAGTGCAACAACATGTTAATAACACACAGTGCAACAACAGGCAACAACATGTTAATAACACACAGAGCAACAACATGTTAATAACACAGAGCAACAACAACATGTTAATAACACACAGAGCAACAACATGTTAATAACACACAGAGCAACAACATGTTAATAACACACAGTGCAACAACATGTAATAACACACAGAACAACATGTTAATAACACACAGTGCAACATGTTAATAACACACAGAGCAACAACATGTTAATAACACACAGTGCAACAACATGTTAATAACACCAGAGCAACAACAACATGTTAATAACACACAGAGCAACAACATGTTAATAACACACAGTGCAACAACATGTTAATAACACACAGAGCAACAACATGTTAATAACACAGTGCAACAACATGTTAATAACACACAGAGCAACATGTTAATAACACACAGAGCAACAACATGTTAATAACACACAGAGCAACAACATGTTAATAAACACAGTGCAGTGCAACAAAGAGCAACAACATTTGTTAATAACACAGAGCAACAACATGTTAATAACACACAGTGCAACAACATGTTAATAACACACAGAGCAACAAAACACGTTAATAACACACAGAGCAACAACAACACGTTAATAACACACAGAGCAACAACATGTTAATAACACACAGTGCAACAACAACATGTTAATAACACACAGTGCAACAACATGTTAATAACACAATATACAGTGCAACAACATGTTGATAACACAGAGCAACAACATGTTGATAACACACAGAGCAACAACATGTTAATAACACCACAGTGCAACAACATGTTAATAACACACAGTGCAACAACATGGTAATAACACACAGAGCAACAACATGTTAATAACACACAGAGCAACAACATGTTAATAACACACAGAGCAACAACATGTTGATAACACACAGTGCAACAACATGTCAAAACAACAGTGCAACAACATGTTAATAACACATGGCAGTGCAACAACATGTTCAATAACACACAGAGCAACAACATGTTAATAACACACAGAGCAACAACATGTTAATAACACACAGTGCAACAACATGTTGATAACACACAGAGCAACAACATGTTAATAACACAGAGCAACAACATGTTAATAACACACAGAGCAACAACATGTTAATAACACACAGTGCAACAACATGTTAATAACACAGAGCAACAACATGTTAATAACACACAGAGCCAACAACATGTTAATAACACACAGAGCAACAACATGTTAATAACACACAGAGCAACAACATGTTAATAACACACAGAGCAACAACATGTTAATAACACACAGAGCAACAACATGTTAATAAACACAGTGCAACAACATGTTAATAACACAGAGCAACAACATGTTAATAACACAGTGCAACAACATGTTAATAACACACAGTGCAACAACATGTTAATAACACAGAGCAACAACATGTTAATAACACACAGAGCAACAACATGTTAATAACACAGAGCAACATGTTAATAACACACAGAGCAACAACATGTTAATAACACACAGTGCAACAACATGTTAATAACACACAGAACAACATGCAACAAACATGTTAATAACACAGAGCAACAACATGTTAATAACACACAGTGCAACAACATGTTAATAACACACAGTGCAACAACATGAGAGCAACAACATGTTAATAACACACAGAGCAACAACATGTTAATAACACACAGTGCAACAACATGTTAATAACACACAGAGCAACAACATGTTAAACACAAAGAGCAACAACATGTTAATAACACACAGTGCAACAACATTTTAATAACACACAGTGCACAGTGCAACAACAACAGCATGTTAATAACACACAGAGCAACAACATGTTAATAACACACAGTGCAACAACATGTTAATAACACAGAGCAACAACATGTTAATAACACACAGTGCAACAACATGTTAATAACACACAGTGCAACAACATGTTAATTAATAAATAAACACAGAGCAATAACAACAGTGCAACATGTTAATAACACACAGAGCAACAACGTTAATAACACACAGTGCAACAACATGTTAATAACACACAGTGCAACAACATGTTAATAACACACAGTGCAACATGTTAACGACACAGCAACAACATGTTAATAACACACAGTGCAACAACATGTTAATAACACAGTGCAACAACATGTTAATAACACACTAGAGCAACAACATGTTAATAACACAGTGCAGTGAGCAACAACATGTTAATAACACACAGAGCAACAACATGTTAATAACACACAACAACAACATGTTAATAAACACACAGAGCAACAACAACATGTTAATAACACAGAGCAACAACATGTTAATAACACATGTAATAACACACAGTGCAACAACATGTTAATAACACAGAGCAACATGTTAATAACACACAGAGCAACAACATGTTAATAAACACACAGGCAACAACATGTTAATAACACACAGAGCAACAACATGTTATTAACAGAGCAACAACATGTTAATAACACAGTGCAACAACATGTTAATAACACACAGAGCCAACAACATGTTAATAACACACAGAGCAACAACATGTTAATAAATCACAGTGCAACAACATGTTAATACACACAGAGCAACAACATGTTAATAACACACAGTGCAAACAACATGTTAACATGTTAATAACACACAGATGCAACAACATGTTAATAAAAACACAGAGCAACAACATGTTAATAATGACAGTGCAACAACATGTTGCAACAACGAAACAAACACAATAACAACATGTGCAATAACAACATGTTAATAACACACAGAGCAGAGCAACAACATGTTAATAACACACAGAGCAACAACATGTTAATAACACAGTGCAACAACATAATAACACACAGTGCAACAACATGTTGATAACACAGAGCAACAACATGTTAATAACACACAGAGCAACAACATGTTAATAACACACGAGCAACAACATGTTAATAACACACAGAGCAACAACATGTTAATAACACACAGAGCAACAACATGTTAATAACATATACATGAGCAAATGCAACATGTTAATAACACACAAGCAACAACAAACACACAGTGCAACAACATGCAGATTAACATCTTAGCAGTGCAACAACATGTTGGATAATCACATGTAACAACGATAGTTATACAACATGCAGATCATTCTTATTCCAACAACTTTACTTAGATGTGTGTGCAACAACATTGTTAATAACACACAGAGCAACAACTTGTTAATAACACACAGAAGCAACAACATGTCCTAATAACATTATGCAACAACATGTTAATAACCAATAACATCTGCAACAAACATGTGACCAATAACATTGGCCATATACCAAACCCTCAGGCCTTATTGCCCAATTCTATACATTTATTGCATCTAGCCTTTGTAGCTCGGGTCATCGCTCATCCATGTATTTTACATTTATTCTTATTCCATCCCTTTTACCAATGTGTGTATATCTGCTAACCATGTGATATTACTGCAGTCGGAACTAGAAGCTACAAGCATTTCACTACGCTGACAATAACATCTACTAACCATCTGTATGTGACCAACAACATCTGCTAACCATGTGATGTGACCAATAATATCTGCTTAACCATGTGACCAAATAACATCTGCCAACCATGTGACCAATAACATCTCATAACCATGTGACCAATAACATCTCACTGACCGTGTATGTGACCAATAACATCTGCTAACCATGTGACCAATAACATCTGCTAACCATGTGACCAGTAACATCTGCTAACCATGTGACCAATAACATCTGCTAACCATGTGACCAACAACATCTGCTAACCATGTGACCAACAACATCTGCTAACCATGTGAGCAATAACATCTGCTAACCATGTGACCAATAACATCTGCTAACCAGTGACCAATAACATCTGCTAACCGTGTGACCAATAACATCTGCTAACCGTGTGACCAGTAACATCTGCTAACCATGTGACCAGTAACATCTGCTAACCATGTGACCAATAACATCTCCTAACCAGTGACCAATAACATCTGCTAACCATGTGACTAATAACATCTGCTAACCATGTGACCAGTAACATCTGCTAACTATGTGTATGTGACCAGTAACATCTGCCATCCGTGGTATGTGACCAATAACATCTGCTAACCATGTGTATGTGACCAATAACATCTGCTAACCATGTGTATGTGACCAATAACATCTACTAACCATGTAACCAATAACATCTGCTAACCGTGTATGTGACCAGTAACATCTGCTAACTGTGTATGTGACCAGTAACATCTGCTAACCGTGACCATTAACATCTGCTAACCGTGACCATTAACATCTGCTAACCGTGGTGACCATTAACATCTGCTAACCGTGTGACCATTAACATCTGCTAACCGTGTGACCATTAACATCTGCTAACCGTGGGTGACCATTAACATCTACAACTGTGACCATTAACATCTGCTAACCGTGTGACCATTAACATCTGCTAACCGTGTGACCAGTAACATCTGCCAACCGTGTGACCAAACATCTGCTAACCGTGTGACCAGTAACATCTGCTAACCGTGTGACCAGTAACATCTGCTAACCGTGTGACCAGTAACATCTGCAACCGTGTGTGACCATTAACATCTCCTAACCAGTGACTAATAACATCTGCTAACCATGTGACCAGTAACATCTGCCATCCATGTGTATGTGACCACAACATCTGCTAACCATGTGACCAATAACATCTGCTAACCATGTGTATGTGACCAATAACATCTGCTAACCATGTAACCAATAACATCTGCTAACCGTGTGACCAGTAACATCTGCTAACTGTGTGTATGTGACCAGTAACATCTGCTAACCATGTGACCAGTAACATCTGCTAACCGTGTGACCAGTAACATCTGCTAACCGTGTGACCATTAACATCTGCTAACCGTGACCATTAACATCTGCTAACCGTGTGACCATTAACATCTGCTAACCGTGACCATTAACATCTGCTAAACCGTGTGACCACAACATCTCCTAACCAGTGACTAATAA
The DNA here is from genome assembly GCF_023373465.1 of Oncorhynchus keta. Taxonomy (NCBI): domain Eukaryota; kingdom Metazoa; phylum Chordata; class Actinopteri; order Salmoniformes; family Salmonidae; genus Oncorhynchus; species Oncorhynchus keta. The sequence goes on along the minus strand of NW_026279982.1, from coordinate 9,644 downwards.
CATCTGCTAACCGTGTGTATGTGACCAGTAACATCTGCCATCCATGTGTATGTGACCAATAACATCTGCTAACCATGTGTATGTGACCACAACATCTACAACCATGTGTATGTGACCAATAACATCTGCTAACCATGTAACCAATAACATCTGCTAACCGTGGTATGTGACCAGTAACATCTGCTAACTGTGTGTATGTGACCAGTAACATCTGCTAACCGTGTGACCAGTAACATCTGCTAACCGTGTGACCAGTAACATCTGCTAACCGTGTGACCATTAACATCTGCCAACCGTGTGACCATTAACATCTGCTAACCGTGTGACCATTAACATCTGCTAACCGTGTGACCATTAACATCTGCTAACCGTGTGACCAGTAACATCTGCTAACCGTGTGACCAGTAACATCTGCTAACCGTGTGACCAGTAACATCTGCTAACCGTGTGACCAGTAACATCTGCAACCGTGTGACCAGTAACATCTGCTAACCGTGACCAGTAACATCTGCTAACCGTGTGACCAGTAAAGATCTGCTAACCGTGACCAGTAACATCTGCTAACCGGTGACCAGTAACATCTGCTAACCGTGTGACCAGTAACATCTGCTAACCGTGACCAGTAACATCTGCTAACCGTGTGACCAGTAACATCTGCTAACCGTGGTGACCAGTAACATCTGCTAACCGTGGTGACCAGTAACATCTGCTAACCGTGGTGACCAGTAACATCTGCTAACCGGACCAGTAACATCTGCTAACCGTGACCAGTAACAACATCTGCTAACCGTGACCAGTAACATCTGCTTAACCGTGTGACCAGTAACATCTGCTAACCGTGACCAATAACATCTGCAACCGTGTGGACCATTAACATCTGCTAACCGTGTGACCATTAACATCTGCTAACCGTGTGACCATTAACATCTGCTAACCGTACTACTAACATCTGCTAACCGTGTGACCAGTAAAAACACCCTGCCAACCCTGTGACCAGTAACATCTGCTGCAACCCTGTGACCAGTAACATCTGCTAACCGTGACCAGTAACATTCGCAACCGTGACCAGTAACATCTGCTAACCGTGTGACTGTGTAACATCTGCCAACCGCGGTGACCAGTAACATCTGCCAACCGTGGGTGACCAGTAACATCTGCCAACCGTGTGACCAGTAACATCTGCCAAACGTGTGACCAGTAACATCTGCTAACCATGTGACCAGTAACATCTGCTAACCATGTGACCAGTAACATCTGCTAACCATGTGACCAGTAACATCTGCTAACCATGTGACCAGTAACATCTGCTAACCATGTGACCAGTAACATCTGCTAACCATGTGACCAGTAACATCTGCTAACCATGTGACCAGTAACATCTGCTAACCATGTGACCAGTAACATCTGCTAACCATGTGACCAGTAACATCTGCTAACCATGTGACCAATAACATCTGCTAACCATGTGACCAGTAACATCTGCTAACCATGTGACCAGTAACATCTGCCAACCGTGTGCATGTGACCAATAACATCTGCCAACCGTGTGTGTGACCAATCGCATCTGCTAACCGTGTGTATGTGACCAATAACATCTGCCAACCATGTGACCAATAACATCTGCCAACCGTGTGTATGTGACCAATAACATCTGCCAACCATGTGACCAATAACATCTGCCAACCATGTGACCAATAACATCTGCCAACCATGTGACCAATAACATCTGCCAACCATGTGACCAATAACATCTGCCAACCATGTGACCAATAACATCTGCCAACCATGTGACCAATAACATCTGCCAACCGTGTGTATGTGACCAATAACATCTGCTAACCGTGTGAATGTGACCAATAACATCTGCTAACCATGTGACCAATAACATCTGCTAACCGTGTGTATGTGACCAATAACATCTGCTAACCATGTGACCAATAACATCTGCCAACCATGTGACCAATAACATCTGCCAACCATGTGACCAATAACATCTGCCAACCGTGTGCATGTGACCAATAACATCTGCTAACCGTGTGCATGTGACCAATAACATCTGCTAACCGTGTGCATGTGACCAATAACATCTGATAACCGTGTGTATGTGACCAATAACATCTGCCAACCATGTGACCAATAACATCTGCCAACCGTGTGTATGTGACCAATAACATCTGCTAACCGTGTGTATGTGACCAATAACATCTGCTAACCGTGTGACCATTAACATCTGCTAACCGTGTGACCATTAACATCTGCTAACCGTGTGACCATTAACATCTGCTAACCGTGACCATTAACATCTGCTAACCGTAGACCATTGTAACCTGCTAACCGTGTGACCATTAACATCTCTAACCGTGTGACCAGTAACATCTGCTAACCCTGTGACCAGTAACATCTGCTAACCGTGGACCAGTAACATCTTGCCAACCGTGTGACCAGTAACATCTGCTAACCGTGTGACCAGTAACATCTGCCAACCGTGACCAGTAACATCTGCCAACCATGTGACCAGTAACATCTGCAACCATGCGACCAGTAACATCTGCTAACCATGTGACCAGTAACACTGCCAACCATGTGACCAGGTAATATCTGCTAACCGCGTGACCAGTAACATCTGCTAACCATGTGACCAGTAACATCTGCTAACCATGTGACCAGTAACATCTGCTAACCATGTGACCAGTAACATCTGCTTAACCATGTGACCAGTAACATCTGCAACCATGTGACCAGTAACATCTGCTAACCATGTGACCAGTAACATCTGCTAACCATGTGACCAATAACATCTGCTAACCATGTGTATGTGACCACGTAACATCTGCTAACCGTGTGTATGTGACCAATAACATCTGCCAAACATGTGTATGTGACCAATAACATCTGCTAACCGTGTGTATGTGACCAATAACATCTGCCAACCGTGTGCATGTGACCAATAACATCTGCTAACCGTGTGCATGTGACCACAATGATTGCAACCATGTGTATGTGACCAATAACATCTGATAACCGTGTGTATGTGACCACACATCTGCTAACCATGTGCATGTGACCAATAACATCTGCTAACCATGTGTATGTGACCAATAAATATATGCTAACCGTGTATGTGACCAATAACATCTGCCAACCATGTGACCACATCCTAACAATGTGTATGTGACCAATAAACATCTCAACCGTGTGTATGTGACCAACATCTCTGCAACCGTGTGTATGGACCAATAACATCTAAGCTAACCATGTGTATGTGACCAATAACATCTGCAACCATGCATGCACCAATAACATCTGCTAACCATGTGTATGTGACCAATAACATCTGCTAAATCATGTGTATGTGACTGGTCAACATCTGCTAACCACAAAGTGCATGTGACCAATAACATCTGCCAACCATGTGACCAATAACATCTGCCAACCGTGTGTATGTGTGACCACAACATCTGCTAACCGTGTGCATGTGACCAATAACATCTGCTAACCATGTGTATGTGACCAATAACATCTGCTAACCGTGTGTAAGTGACCAATAACATCTGCTAACCGTGTGTGACCAATAACATCTGCTAACCATGTGCATGTGACCAATAACATCTCAACTATGTGTATGTGACCAAAAACATCTGCTAACCGTGTATGACCAATAACATCTGCTAACCATGTGTATGTGACCAATAACATCTGCTAACCGTGTATGTGACCAAATAACATCTGCTAACCGTGTGTATGTGACCAATAACATCTGCTAACCATGTGTATGTGACCAATAACATCTGCTAACCGTGTGTATGTGACCAATAACATCTGCTATCCGTGTGTATGTGACCCAATAACATCTGCTAACCGTGTGTATGGTGACCAATAACATTCACAACCGTGTATGTGACCAATAACATTGCAACCGTGTGTATGTGACCAATAACATCTGCTAACCATGTGACCATTAACATCTGCTAACCGCGGTGACCATTAACATCTGGTTAACCGTGTGACCATTAACATCTGCCAACCGTGCACCATTAACATCTGCAACCGTGTGACCATTAACGTCTGCTAACCGTGTGACCATTAACATCTGCTAACTGTGACCAATAACATTGCTAACCGTGACCAGTAACATCTGCTAACCCTGTGACCAGTAACATCTGCTAACCGTGTGACCAGTAAATATCTGCCAACCGTAGACCAGTAACATCTGCTAACCGTGTGACCAGTAACACTGCCAACCGTGTGACCAGTAACATCTGCCAACCGTGTGACCAGTAACATCTGCCAACCATGTGACCAGTAACATCTGCTAACCATGTGACCAGTAACATCTGCTAACCATGTGACCAGTAACATCTGCTAACCATGTGACCAGTAACATCTGGGCTAACCATGTGACCAGTAACATCTGCTAACCATGTGACCAGTAACATCTGCTAACCATTGTGACCAGTAACATCTGCTAACCATGTGACCAGTAACATCTGCTAACCATGTGACCAGTAACATCTGCAACCATGTGACCAATAACATCTGCTAACCATGTGTATGTGACCAATAACATCTGCTAACCGTGTGTATGTGACCAATAACATCTGCCAAACATGTGTATGTGACCACAACATCTGCTAACCGTGTATGTGACCAATAACATCTGCCAACCGTGTGCATGTGACCACAACATCTGCTAACCGTGTATGTGACCAACAACATCTGCCAACCGTGTATGTGACCAATAACATCTGCTAACCGTGTGTATGTGACCAATCGCATCTGCTAACCGTGTGTATGTGACCAATAACATCTGCCAACCATGTGACCAATAACATCTGCCAACCGTGTGTATGTGACCAATAACATCTGCCAACCATGTGACCAATAACATCTGCCAACCATGTGACCAATAACATCTGCCAACCGTGTGTATGTGACCAATAACATCTGCCAACCATGTGACCAATAACATCTGCCAACCATGTGACCAATAACATCTGCCAACCATGTGTATGTGACCAATAACATCTGCTAACCATGTGCATGTGACCAATAACATCTGCCAACCATGTGACCAATAACATCTGCCAACCGTGTGTATGTGACCAATAACATCTGCCAACCATGTGACCAATAACATCTGCCAACCATGTGACCAATAACATCTGCCAACCATGTGACCAATAACATCTGCCAACCGTGTGTATGTGACCAATAACATCTGCTAACCGTGTGCATGTGACCAATAACATCTGCTAACCATGTGTATGTGACCAATAACATCTGCTAACCGTATGTGACCAATAACATCTGCTAACCGTGTATGTGACCAATAACATCTGCTAACCATGTGCATGTGACCAACATCTGCTAACCATGTGTATGTGACCACAACATCTGCTAACCGTGTGTATGTGACCAATAACATCTGCTAACCATGTGTATGTGACCAATAAACATCTGCTAACCGTGTGTATGTGACCAATAACATCTGCTATCCGTGTGTATGTGACCACAACATCTGCTAACCGTGTGTATGTGACCAATAACATCTGCTAACCGTGTGCATGTGACCAATAACATCTGCTAACCGTGTGTATGTGACCAATAACATCTGATAACCGTGTGTATGTGACCAATAACATCTGCCAACCATGTGACCAATAACATCTGCTAACCGTGTGTATGTGACCAATAACATCTGCCAACCGTGTGTATGTGACCAATAACATCTGCCAACCATGTGACCAATAACATCTGCTAACCGTGTGTATGTGACCAATAACATCTGCCAACCGTGTGTATGTGACCAATAACATCTGCCAACCATGTGACCAATAACATCTGCTAACCATGTGACCAATAACATCTGCTAACCATGTGCATGTGACCAATAACATCTGCTAACCATGTGTATGTGACCAATAACATCTGCTAACCATGTGTATGTGACCAATAACATCTGCTAACCATGTGTATGTGACCAATAACATCTGATAACCATGTGTATGTGACCAATAACATCTGCCAACCGTGTGTATGTGACCAATAACATCTACTAACCATGTGTATGTGACCACAACATCTGCCAACCGTGTGTATGTGACCAATAACATCTGCTAACCGTGTGTATGTGACCAATAACATCTACTAACCATGTGACCAATAACATCTGACTTGACATGCATGTAGTTTATCAAACTGTCTCTCAACACACCCAGAGACGGTCGAACATTAGATCAAATGTTGTCACACCAACTCTTTCCCCCAACTACTCACTTTGTATGAGGTCGAGGGCCTCCTCTTTGGAGCGTGTGATGTTCTCCTCCCTCCAGGAGGACGGGCGACGCGATTGGCTGTGCTTCACCAGGAGGTGGGAACAACGCACCTTGTCTGGCTCGCCACTCCCATCACCTACAATTCAATACAACTTTATTGTCCCCTCCCATCACCTACAATTCAATACAACTTTATTGTCCCCTCCCATCACCTACAATTCAATACAACTGTAGTCCCCTCCCTTCACCTACAATACAACTGTATTGTCCCCTCCCTTCACCCACAATACAACTGTATTGTCCCCTCCCTTCACCTACAATACAACTGTGTTGCCCCTCCTTCACCTACACAACTGTATTGTCCCCTCCTTCACCCACAATACAACTGTATTGTCCCCTCTTCACCTACAATACAACTGTATTGTCCCTCCTTTCACCCACAATACAACTGTATTGTCCTCCCTTTCACCTACAATACAACTGTATTGTCCTCCCTTCACCTACAATACAACTGTATTGTCCCCTCCTTCACCCACAATACAACCGTATTGTCCCTCCTCACCTACAATACAACTGTATTGTCCTCCTTCACCTACAATACAAATGTATTGTCCTCCTTCACCTCCACAATACAAACTGTATTGTCCTCCCTTCACCTACACAATACAACTGTATTGTCCCCTCCCTTCACCTACAATACAACTGTATTGTCCTCCCATCACCTACAATACAAATGTATTGTCCTCCCTCACCTACAATAGAAATGTATTGTCCTCCTTCACCTACAATACAAATGTATTGTCCTCCCTCACCCACAATACAAATGTATTGTCCTCCTTCACCTACAATACAAATGTATTGTCCCTCCTTCACCTACAATACAACTGTATTGTCCTCCCATCACCTACAATACAACTGTATTGTCCTCCCCATCACCTACAATACAACTGTATTGTCCCCCCTCCCTTCACCCACAATACAACTGTATTGTCCCTCCCTTTTCACCTACAATACAAATGTATTGTCCCCTCCCTTCACCTACAATACAAATGTATTGCCCCCTCCCATCACCTACAATACAACTGTATTGTCCCCTTCCTTCACCTACAATACAAATGTATTGTCCCCTCCCATCACCTACAATACAACTGTATTGTCCCCTTCCTTCACCTACAATACAAATGTATTGTCCCCTCCCTTCACCTACAATACAACTGTATTGTCCCCTCCCATCACCTACAATACAACTGTATTGTCCCCTCCCATCACCTACAATACAACTGTATTGTCCCCTCCCATCACCTACAATACAAATGTATTGTCCCCTCCTTCACCCACAATACAAATGTATTGTCCCCTTCACCTACAATACAACTGTATTGTCCTCCCTTCACCTACAATACAACTGTATTGTCCTCTTCACCCACAATACAACTGTATTGTCCCCTCCCTCACCTACAATACAACTGTATTGTCCTCCCATCACCTACAATACAACTGTATTGTCCTCTCCCTCACCTCAATACAACTGTATTGTCCCCTCCCATCACCTACAATACAAATGTATTGTCCCTCCCCTTTCACCCACAATACAACTGTATTGTCCCCTCCCCATCACCCACAATACAAATGTATTGTCCCCTCCCTTCACCCACAATACAACTGTATTGTCCCCTTCCTTCACCTACAATACAACTGTATTGTCCTCCCCATCACCTACAATACAAAATGTATTGTCCCCTCCCATCACCCACAATGCAAATGTATTGTCCTCCTCACCTACAATACAACTGTATTGTCCCTCCCTTCACCCACAATACAAATGTATTGTCCCTCCTTCACCCACAATACAACTGTATTGTCCTCCCCCTCACCCACACATACAACTGTATTGTCCCCTCACCTACAATACATTTGTATTGTCCCCTCCCATCACCCACAATACAACTGTATTGTCCCCTCCTCTTCACCTGGCACAATACAAATGTATTGTCCCCTCCCTTCACCCACAATACAACTGTATTGTCCCTCCTCTTCACCCACAATACAACTGTATTGTCCCTCACCTACAATACAAATGTATTGTCCTCCCATCACCTACAATACAAAATGTATTGTCCCCTCCCTTCACCTACAATACAACTGTATTGTCCTCCTCACCCACAATACAAAATGTATTGTCCCCTCCCCTTCACCTACAATACAACTGTATTGTCCCTCCCCCTCACCTACAATACATCTTTATTGTCCCCTCCCTTCACCTACAATACAACTGTATTGTCCCCTCCCTTCACCTACAATACAAAATCCGTATTGTCCCCTCCCTTCACCTACAATACAACTGTATTGTCCCTCCTTCACCCACAATACAAATGTATTGTCCTTCACCCACAATACAACTGTATTGTCCTCCTTCACCCACAATACAACTGTATTGTCCCCTCCTTCACCCACAATACAACTGTATTGTCCCTCCTTCACCCACAATACAACTGTATTGTCCCCTCCTCACCTACAATACAACTGTATTGCCCCTCCTTCACCCACAATACAACTGTATTGTCCTCCTCACTCTCCAATACAACTGTATTGTCCCTCCCCTCACCTACAATACAACTGTATTGTCCCTCCTTCACCCACAATACAAATGTATTGTCCTTCACCCACAATACAAATGTATTGTCCTTCACCCACAATACAACTGTATTGTCCCCTCCTTCACCCACAATACAACTGTATTGTCCTCCTTCACCCACAACAACTGTATTGTCCTCCCTTCACCCACAATACAAATGTATTGTCTCCTTCCACCCACAATACAACTGTATTGTCCCCTCCCCATCACCTACAATACAAATGTATTGTCCCCTCCCTTCACCTACAATACAACTGTATTGTCCCTCCTTCACCCACAATACAAATGTATTGTCCCTTCACCCAATAATACAACTGTATTGTCCCCTCCTTCACCTACAATACAACTGTATTGTCCCCTCCTCACCCACAATACAAATGTATTGTCCCTCCTTCACCTACAATACAACTGTATTGTCCTCCTTCACCCACAATACAAATGTATTGTCCCCTCTCACCCACAATACAAATGTATTGTCCCTCCTTCACCTACAATACAACTGTATTGTCCCCTCCCATCACCTACAATACATCTTTATTGTCCCCTCCTTCACCTACAATACATCTTTATTGTCCCCCCTTTCACCTACAACAAATGTATTGTCCCCTCCTTCACCTACAATACAACTGTATTGTCCCCTCCCCTCACCTACAATACATCTTTATTGTCCCCTCCCTTCACCTACAATACAACTGTATTGTCCCCTTCACCTCCACAATACAAATGTATTGTCC
>NW_026279981.1:0-7073 GCF_023373465.1 Oncorhynchus keta | reverse complement strand
CAGTTTGACTACTGTTTCATTACAGTTTGACCATTGTTTCATTACAGCTTGACCACTGTTTCATTACTGTTTCACCACTGTTTCATTACTGTTTGACCACTGTTTCATTACAGTTTGACTACTGTTTCATTACAGTTTGACCATTGTTTCATTACAGCTTGACCACTGTTCTCATTACTGTTTCACCACTGTTTCATTACTGTTTCACCACTGTTTCATTACAGCTTGACCACTGTTTCATTACTGTTTCACCACTGTTTCATGACTGTTTGACCACTGTTTCATTACAGTTTGACTAATGTTTCATTACTGTTTCACCACTGTTTCATTACTGTTTCACCGCTTTTTCACCACTGCTTCATTACTGTTTCACCTCTGTTTCACCACTGTTTCATTACTGTTTCACCACTGTTTCACTACTGTTTCATCTCTGTTTCACCACTGTTTCATTACTGTTTCACCACTGTTTCACCACTGTTTCATTACAGTTTGACCACTGTTTCATTACTGTTTCACCACTGTTTCATTACTGTTTCACCACTGTTTCACCACTGTTTCATTACAGTTTGACCACTGTTTCATTACAGTTTGACCACTGTTTCACCACTGTTTCATTACTGTTTCACCACTGTTTCATTACTGTTTCACCACTGTTTCATTACTGTTTCAGAACTGTTTCATTACAGTTTGACCACTGTTTCATTACTGTTTCACCACTGTTTCAGAACTGTTTCATTACAGTTTGACTAATGTTTCATTACTGTTTCACCACTGTTTCAGAACTGTTTCATTACAGTTTCACCACTGTTTCATTACTGTTTGACCACTGTTTCGTTACAGTTTGACCACTGTTTCACCACTGTTTCATTACAGTTTGACCACTGTTTCATTACAGTTTGACTACTGTTTCATTACAGTTTCACCACGGTTTCATTACTGTTTCACCACTGTTTCACCACTGTTTCATTACTGTTTCACCACTGTTTCATTACAGTTTGACCACTGTTTCATTACAGCTTGACCACTGTTTCATTACTGTTTGACCACTGTTTCATTACAGTTTGACCACTGTTTCAATACAGTTTGACCACTGTTTCACCACTGTTTCATTACAGTTTGACCACTGTTTCATTACATTTTGACTACTGTTTCATTACAGTTTCACCACTGTTTCATTACTGTTTCACCACTGTTTCACCACTGTTTCATTACTGTTTCACCACTGTTTCATTACAGTTTGACCACTGTTTCATTACAGCTTGACCACTGTTTCATTACTGTTTGACCACTGTTTCATTACAGTTTGACCACTGTTTCATTACATTTTGACTACTGTTTCATTACTGTTTCACCACTGTTTCATTACAGTTTGACCACTGTTTCACCACTGTTTCATTACTGTTTCACCACTGTTTCATTACTGTTTCACCACTGTTTCATTACAGTTTGACCACTGTTTCATTACTGTTTCACCACTGTTTCAGAACTGTTTCATTACAGTTTGACTAATGTTTCATTACTGTTTCACCACTGTTTCAGAACTGTTTCATTACAGTTTCACCACTGTTTCATTACTGTTTGACCACTGTTTCGTTACAGTTTGACCACTGTTTCACCACTGTTTCATTACAGTTTGACCACTGTTTCATTACAGTTTGACCACTGTTTCATTACAGTTTCACCACTGTTTCATTACTGTTTCACCACTGTTTCACCACTGTTTCATTACTGTTTCACCACTGTTTCATTACAGTTTGACCACTGTTTCATTACAGCTTGACCACTGTTTCATTACTGTTTGACCACTGTTTCATTACAGTTTGACTACTGTTTCATTACAGTTTGACCATTGTTTCATTACAGCTTGACCACTGTTTCATTACTGTTTCACCACTGTTTCATTACTGTTTGACCACTGTTTCATTACAGTTTGACTACTGTTTCATTACAGTTTGACCATTGTTTCATTACAGCTTGACCACTGTTTCATTACTGTTTCACCACTGTTTCATTACTGTTTCACCACTGTTTCATTACAGCTTGACCACTGTTTCATTACTGTTTCACCACTGTTTCATGACTGTTTGACCACTGTTTCATTACAGTTTGACTAATGTTTCATTACTGTTTCACCACTGTTTCATTACTGTTTCACCGCTGTTTCACCACTGTTTCATTACTGTTTCACCTCTGTTTCACCACTGTTTCATTACTGTTTCACCACTGTTTCACCACTGTTTCATTACAGTTTGACCACTGTTTCATTACTGTTTCACCACTGTTTCATTACAGTTTCACCACTGTTTCATTACAGCTTGACCACTGTTTCATTACTGTTTCACCACTGTTTCAACACTGTTTCATTACAGTTTGACCACTGTTTCATTACAGTTTGACCACTGTTTGACCACTGTTTCATTACTGTTTCACCACTGTTTCATTACTGTTTCACCACTGTTTCATTACTGTTTCAGAACTGTTTCATTACAGTTTGACCACTGTTTCATTACTGTTTCACCACTGTTTCAGAACTGTTTCATTACAGTTTGACTAATGTTTCATTACTGTTTCACCACTGTTTCAGAACTGTTTCATTACAGTTTGACCACTGTTTCATTACTGTTTGACCACTGTTTCGTTACAGTTTGACCACTGTTTCACCACTTGTTTCATTGCTGGTAGTTTCTGACCACTGTTTCATTACATTTGACTTACTAGTTTCATTACAGTTTCACCACTGTTTCATTACTGTTTCACCACTGTTTCACCACTGTTTCATTACTGTTTCACCACTGTTTCATTACAGTTTGACCACTGCTTCATTACAGCTTGACCACTGTTTCATTACTGTTTGACCACTGTTTCATTACTGTTTGACCACTGTTTCGTTACAGTTTGACCACTGTTTCACACACTGTTTCATTACAGTTTGACCACTGTTTCATTACATTTGACTACTGTTTCATTACAGTTTCACCACTGTTTCATTGCTGTTTCACCACTGTTTCACCACTGTTTCATTACTGTTTCACCACTGTTTCATTACAGTTTGACCACTGTTTCATTACAGCTTGACCACTGTTTCATTACTGTTTGACCACTGTTTCATTACAGTTTGACTACTGTTTCATTACAGTTTGAACATTGTTTCATTACAGCTTGACCACTGTTTCATTACTGTTTCACCACTGTTTCATTACTGTTTGACCACTGTTTCATTACAGTTTGACTACTGTTTCATTACAGTTTGACCATTGTTTCATTACAGCTTGACCACTGTTTCACATGTTTCACCACTGTTTCAGAACTGTTTCATTACAGTTTGACTAATGTTTCATTACTGTTTCACCACTGTTTCAGAACTGTTTCATTACAGTTTCACCACTGTTTCATTACTGTTTGACCACTGTTTCGTTACAGTTTGACCACTGTTTCACCACTGTTTCATTACAGTTTGACCACTGTTTCATTACAGTTTGACTACTGTTTCCATTACAGTTTCACCACTGTTTCATTGTTTCACCACTGTTTCACCACTGTTTCATTACTGTTTCACCACTGTTTCATTACAGTTTGACCACTGTTTCATTACAGCTTGACCACTGTTTCATTACTGTTTCACCACTGTTTCATTACTGTTTGACCACTGTTTCATTACAGTTTGACTACTGTTTCATTACAGTTTGACCATTGTTTCATTACAGCTTGACCACTGTTTCATTACTGTTTCACCACTGTTTCATTACTGTTTGACCACTGTTTCATTACAGTTTGACTACTGTTTCATTACAGTTTGACCATTGTTTCATTACAGCTTGACCACTGTTTCATTACTGTTTCACCACTGTTTCATTACTGTTTCACCACTGTTTCATTACAGCTTGACCACTGTTTCATTACTGTTTCACCACTGTTTCATGACTGTTTGACCACTGTTTCATTACCGTTTGACTAATGTTTCATTACTGTTTCAACACTGTTTCATTACTGTTTCACCGCTGTTTCACCACTGATTCATTACTGTTTCACCTCTGTTTCACCACTGTTTCATTACTGTTTCACCGCTGTTTCACCACTGTTTCATTACAGTTTGACCACTGTTTCATTACAGTTTGACCACTGTTTCACCACTGTTTCATTACTGTTTCACCACTGTTTCATTACTGTTTCACCACTGTTTCATTACAGCTTGACCACTGTTTCATTACTGTTTCACCACTGTTTCATGACTGTTTGACCACTGTTTCATTACCGTTTGACTAATGTTTCATTACTGTTTCAACACTGTTTCACCACTGTTTCATTACTGTTTCACCACTTCTTCATTACTGTTTCACCTCTGTTTCACCACTGTTTCATTACTGTTTCACCACTGTTTCACCACTGTTTCATTACAGTTTGACCACTGTTTCATTACAGTTTGACCACTGTTTCACCACTGTTTCATTACTGTTTCACCACTGTTTCATTACTGTTTCACCACTGTTTCATTACTGTTTCACCACTGTTTCAGAACTGTTTCATTACAGTTTGACCACTGTTTCATTACTGTTTCACCACTGTTTCATTACTGTTTGACCACTGTTTCATTACAGTTTGACCACTGTTTCATTACTGTTTCGTTACTGTTTCATTACTGTTTCACCGCTGTTTCACCACTGTTTCATTACTGTTTCACCGCTGTTTCACCACTGTTTCATTACTGTTTCACCACTGTTTCATTACTGTTTCACCACTGTTTCACCACTGTTTCATTACTGTTTCACCACTGTTTCATTACTGTTTCACCACTGTTTCATTACTGTTTCACCACTGTTTCAGAACTGTTTCATTACAGTTTGACCACTGTTTCATTACTGTTTCACCACTGTTTCAGAACTGTTTCATTACAGTTTCACCACTGTTTCATTACTGTTTGACCACTGTTTCGTTACAGTTTGACCAGTGTTTCACCACTGTTTCATTACTGTTTCCCCACTATTTCATTACTGTTTCACCACTGTTTCATTACTGTTTGACCACTGTTTCATTACCGTTTGACTACTGTTTCATTACAGTTTCACCACTGTTTCATTACTTTTTCACCACTGTTTCAATACTGTTTCATTACTGTTTCACCACTGTTTCATTACTGTTTCACCACTGTTTCATTACAGTTTGACCACTGTTTCATTACAGTTTCACCACTGTTTCATTACTGTTTCACCACTGTTTCATTACAGTTTGACCACTGTTTCATTACAGTTTGACCACTGTTTCAATTACAGTTTCACCACTGTTTCATTACTGTTTCACCACTGTTTCACCACTGTTTCATTACTGTTTCACCACTGTTTCACCACTGTTTCATTACAGCTTGATCACTGTTTCATTATGTGTTTCACCACTGTTTCATGACTGTTTGACCACTGTTTCATTACAGTTTGACTACTGTTTCATTACTGTTTCACCACTGTTTCACCACTGTTTCATTACTGTTTCACCACTGTTTCAGAACTGTTTCATTACAGTTTCACCACTGTTTCATTACTGTTTGACCACTGTTTCGTTACAGTTTGACCAGTGTTTCACCACTGTTTCATTACTGTTTCCCCACTGTTTCATTACTGTTTCACCACTGTTTCATTACTGTTTGACCACTGTTTCATTACAGTTTGACTACTGTTTCATTACAGTTTGACCACTGTTTCATTACAGCTTGACCACTATTTCATTACTGTTTCACCACTGTTTCATTACTGTTTGACCACTGTTTCATTACCGTTTGACTACTGTTTCATTACAGTTTCACCACTGTTTCATTACTTTTTCACCACTGTTTCAATACTGTTTCATTACTGTTTCACCACTGTTTCATTACTGTTTCACCACTGTTTCATTACAGTTTGACCACTGTTTCATTACAGTTTGACCACTGTTTCAATTACAGTTTCACCACTGTTTCATTACTGTTTCACCACTGTTTCACCACTGTTTCATTACTGTTTCACCACTGTCTCATTACTGTTTCACCACTGTTTCATTACAGTTTGACTAATGTTTCATTACAGTTTGACTACTGTTTCATTACTGTTTCACCGCTGTTTCACCACTGTTTCATTACAGTTTGACCACTGTTTCATTACAGTTTGACCACTGTTTTTTCCACTGTTTCATTACTGTTTCATTACAGTTTGACCACTTTTTCATTACGGTTTGACTACTGTTTCTTTACAGTTTCACCACTGTTTCATTACTGTTTCACCACTGTTTCACCACTGTTATCATTACTTTTTCACCACTGTTTCATTACTGTTTCACCACTGTTTCAGAACTGTTTCATTACAGTTTGACCACTGTTTCATTACTGTTTCACCACTGTTTCAGAACTGTTTCATTACAGTTTGACCACTGTTTCATTACTGTTTCACCACTGTTTCATTACTGTTTGACCACTGTTTCATTACAGTTTGACGACTGTGTCATTACAGTTTCACCACTGTTTCATTACTTTTTCACCACTGTTTCAACACTGTTTCATTACTGTTTCACCACTGTTTCATTACTGTTTCACCACTGTTTCATTACAGTTTGACCACTGTTTCATTACAGTTTTACTACTGTTTCAATTACAGTTTCACCACTGTTTCATTACTGTTTCACCACTGTTTCACCACTGTTTCATTACTGTTTCACCACTTTTTCATTACTGTTTCACCACTGTTTCATTACAGCTTGACCACTATTTCATTACTGTTTCACCACTGTTTCATGACTGTTTGACCACTGTTTCATTACAGTTTGACTAATGTTTCATTACAGTTTGACTACTGTTTCATTACTGTTTCACCGATGTTTCACCACTGTTTCATTACTGTTTCACCGCTGTTTCACCACTGTTTCATTATGGTTTGACCACTGTTTCATTACAGTTTGACCACTGTTTCATTACTGTTTCACCACTGTTTCATTACAGTTTGACCACTGTTTCATTACAGTTTGACCACTGTTTCATTACAGTTTGATTACTGTTTCACCACTGTTTCATTACTGTTTGACCACTGTTTCATTACAGTTTGACCACTGTTTCATTA
>NW_026279980.1:0-2504 GCF_023373465.1 Oncorhynchus keta | reverse complement strand
CATATGCTCGTTTCAAAGTGTGGAGAGGTACTCCCCTGTCTGCCTTTATTTTCCTTTATCTA
Organism: Oncorhynchus keta; assembly: GCF_023373465.1. Lineage (NCBI taxonomy): Eukaryota > Metazoa > Chordata > Actinopteri > Salmoniformes > Salmonidae > Oncorhynchus > Oncorhynchus keta. The sequence goes on along the minus strand of NW_026279980.1, from coordinate 2,442 downwards.
GGCATGCTGAAAGTAAACAAAATATATACCAAAAGCATTCAGTTTTACTCAGGGTTAGTTATAACATTTTCTCACAAGTTGTTACCATTAACCCTGATCCTTGCAGACATTAGCTAGCTTCCATTTTAGCTAAATGTTAAAACTTTAGCATTGCTAACTGGCATCAAATATCTCTACACAGACTGGTTATAGACCTGATTAAAGTTTGGTGAATGGAACTACAAAGCAGTTGATACCATCACAAAAACACATTTGGTCAAAATAATTGCTTTCTTCCCTCAAAATCACATTTCTGTGATGGACATTTATCACATGGACTTGCTTTTTAACATAAGGGTTCATGACTAAACTGAGCATGTGCACAGTGAATCACATGATTCTACCTCGCTCCTGGTTGGAGGAATTGCAAGTGTTAGAACGATTCCGTTACAACCATCCCCGGTCTCCCCTACTCCAGTCCTACTCCATTACTCATTTTTTTTCTTATGCCTGCTTTGCAGGTTATTTTGGCATTAATACGTGTCACATATCAGTTGGCAAACAATGTAAAAAAAACATATACATATATATATATATATATATATATATATATATATATACCATTGAGTTAATAAAGCCTTATACAAACATGGTCTTTTTTTGCTTTCTTGAGTAAGGCAGCTCAATAATGTAGGTGTTTCAGCCTGGCTCAGTGCTTTCTGTGGTGGTGGGGCAGCCAGCGGAAAATACAGAGCGTTGCACCTGATTGGCTCAGTTTTCTGTCACTCATGGGATAGTAAATCATCCCCAATTCTAAGATTAGAGCTCAAAGATGTTTGCCCTTGGGTTCTGCCATAGAAGCGCCCATCCAAGAAGGCTCAAGGTCATTGGCCACAGATAGAATGACATCACGTTATATCTACAGTAGCTTTGATTGGACTGATCATGTCAACATCATACTTTCAAAATTTTAGCTAGCAAGCTAGTAGTCGTCACCATGAATTAAGTCGACACTCAAATCCTTTTCAATCCTTGTCATATGAAGAGATAAAACATCTCGGTGCTCATCGACCATTGAACATAAACATTACACAACAAGTTGAAAATCACAAATTCAACAATGAGTGATTTGGGAAGGAATCAGTGGCTAACTGTGAGTTCACGGGAACTGGGAACTTGGGAAAAGCGAGGTACGGCTGGAAAAATGCGTTTTAACAGTCATTTAACTCATTGTTGTAAATCTGTCGTCTTTCTCTTTGATAACAAAATTTTCCCATGAAGAATCCGCCGCACCACTTTCCTGTTCAAGCACATCACAACAACGTGAGTCCAAAAATGTCTTATACTGCTTCATAAATTATGTATGATGCCAGAGAGATATGTATACTGTAGCTAATAAAGTAATACTATGTGTATGTTGTGTAGTAAGCTGTTAGTAGCCCATGTGCCTCACCCTAATAATCTGGTCTATTTTCACCAAAGCGGTATTGTAAACACATCTTTCGTGGCCGGCGTGTGTTTGTTTGCCTGTAACCTGTTTTAGAGAAATGTAATCATTGAATATTGTAAGAGATTTCATTGTCTGTTTATATGTAAGAACAGACCATAGGCAGTAAATGAGGCTGAATGAACTGTAGCAGTGGTAAGGTGTTGGGACTGCTGTTGGGACTCTGTCACGGTTCATGAATCCACTGCCTCTCTCTTTCTCTTTCTCTTCTCTCTCTCTCTCTCTCTCTCTCTCGTGTTTGTGTGGGCGTGGTTCCCAATCTCGGCCTGATTGTCTGCGCCAGCTGGAACCACTTATCTTCCCTTTACATGTTCTGTAACCAGTGTTTCTTGTTGTCAGATCGTTGTTACTTCCCGAGGTTGTGTCGTGTGTCCGTGCTCATTGTTACTTCCCTGAGGTTGTGTCGTGTGTCCGTGCTCATCTCTCGCCGCCCTTGTGTGGATTATCTGCTGTGCTCCTTCCTACCCATCCGGACACACTCCCCTGGATTTCTCAGCACGCTATCATCGGAAGATGCGCCCTAGTCCCTGGGTCGGATTCCGTCTGAGTACAGTCTGTCTGTCCTGTTGCTGCTGTAAACTGTATTCATTAAACCATCGTTGCTTGCATCTTGCATCCGCCTCTGTATTGTCACAGAACGATCTGACCAGACCATGGATGCAGCGAGTTCAACGAGTCTGACCGAATTCATTTCCCGCAGTATCACGAGAATGGATCAACAAGAGGAGAACATCTCCAGCACAGGTCGGGCAGTACAAGCCCTTGCGACGCAGGTATCCCAGCTGACCCAACAATTACAACATCTGAGGGGTTCCGCTGCGCCACCTACACCGGCAGTTCAACCCGCCCCGCCAGAGCCGGATTCCCAGCTAGAGCCACGGCTACCGACACCAGAGGGTTATTCAGGTGATCCTGACTATTGCAGAGCTTTTCTTACGAGATGTTCCATGCAGTTC
>NW_026279979.1:0-12174 GCF_023373465.1 Oncorhynchus keta | reverse complement strand
CTGTCATAATATAATAGAGACATTAGATCTAGCTGGTCTGTCATATTATAATAGAGACAGTAGATCTAGCTGGTATGTCATAATATAATAGAGATAGTAGATCTAGCTGGTCTGTCATAATACAATAGAGACAGTAGATCTAGCTGGTCTGTCATAATAGAATAGAGTCATAAGATAATAGAGATTGTAGTTTAACCTGGCCTGTCATAATATAATAGAGACAGTAGATCTACCTGGTCTGTCATAGTACAATAGAGACATAGAGACAGTAGATCTGCTGGTCTGTCATAACATAATAGAGACAGTAGATCTAGCTGGTCTGTCATAAGATAATAGAGATTGTAGTTTAACCTGGTCTGTCATAATAGAATAGAGACAGTAGATCTAGCTGGTCTGTCATAATATAATAGAGACAGTAGATCTACCTGGTCTGTCATAGATTAATAGAGCTAGATCTAGCTGGTCTGTCATAGTACAATAGAGACATAGAAACAGTAGATCTAGCTGGTCTGTCATAACATAATAGAGACAGTAGATCTAGCTGGTCTGTCATAGTACAATAGAGACATAGAGACAGTAGATCTAGCTGGTCTGTCATAACATAATAGAGACAGTAGATCAAGCTGGTCTGTCATAATATAATAGAGACAGTAGATCTAGCTGGTCTGTCAAAATATAATAGAGACAGTAGATCTAGCTGGTCTGTCATAATATAATAGGGACAGTAGATCTAGCTGGTCTGTCATAATATAATAGAGACAGTGTATCTACCAGGTCTGTCATAATATAACAGAGACAGTAGATCTAGCTGGTCTGTCATAATATAACAGAGACAGTAGATCTATCTGGTATGTCAAAATATAATAGAGACAGTAGATCTAGCTTGTCTGTCATAATATAATAGAGACAGTAGATCTAGCTGGTCTGTCATATTATAATAGAGACAGTAGATCTAGCTGGTATGTCATAATATAATAGAGACAGTAGATCTAGCTGGTCTGTCAAAATATAATAGAGACAGTAGATCTAGCTGGTCTGTCATAATACAATAGAGACAGTAGATCTACCTGGTCTGTCATATTATAATAGATACAGTAGATCTAGCTGGTATGTCATAAAATAATAGAGATAGTAGATCTACCTGGTCTGTCATAGTACAATATAGACAGTAGATCTAGTTGCTCTGTCATAATATGAGACAGTAGATCTAGCTGGTCTGTCATAATATAATAGAGACAGTAGATCTAGCTGATCTGTCATATTATAATAGAGACAGTAGATCTAGCTGGTCTGTCATAATATAAAAGAGACAGTGTATCTACCAGGTCTGTCATAATATAACAGAGACAGTAGATCTACCTGGTCTGTCATAGTACAATAGAGACATAGAGACAGTAGATCTAGCTGGTCTGTCATAACATAATAGAGACAGTAGATCTAGCTGGTCTGTCATAAGATAATAGAGATTGTAGTTTAACCTGGTCTGTCATAATAGAATAGAGACAGTAGATATCTAGCTGGTCTGTCATAGTATAATAGAGACAGTAGATCTACCTGGTCTGTCATAGATTAATAGAGACACTAGATCTAGCTGGTCTGTCATAGTACAATAGAGACATAGAAACAGTAGATCTAGCTGGTCTGTCATAACATAATAGAGACAGTAGATCAAGCTGGTCTGTCATAATATAATAGAGACAGTAGATCTAGCTGGTCTGTCATAGTACAATAGAGACATAGAGACAGTAGATCTAGCTGGTCTGTCATAACATAATAGAGACAGTAGATCAAGCTGGTCTGTCATAATATAATAGAGACAGTAGATCTAGCTGGTCTGTCAAAATATAATAGAGACAGTAGATCTAGCTGGTCTGTCATAATATAATAGGGACAGTAGATCTAGCTGGTCTGTCATAATATAATAGAGACAGTGTATCTACCAGGTCTGTCATAATATAACAGAGACAGTAGATCTAGCTGGTCTGTCATAATATAACAGAGACAGTAGATCTATCTGGTATGTCAAAATATAATAGAGACAGTAGATCTAGCTTGTCTGTCATAATATAATAGAGACAGTAGATCTAGCTGGTCTGTCATATTATAATAGAGACAGTAGATCTAGCTGTTATGTCATAATATAATAGAGACAGTAGATCTAGCTGGTCTGTCAAAATATAATAGAGACAGTAGATCTAGCTGGTCTGTCATAATACAATAGAGACAGTAGATCTACCTGGTCCGTCATATTATAATAGATACAGTAGATCTAGCTGGTATGTCATAATATAATAGAGATAGTAGATCTACCTGGTCTGTCATAGTACAATATAGACAGTAGATCTAGTTGCTCTGTCATATTATAATAGAGACAGTAGATCTAGCTGGTCTGTCATAATATAATAGAGACAGTGTATCTACCAGGTCTGTCATAATATAACAGAGACAGTAGATCTAGCTGGTCTGTCATAATATAACAGAGACAGTAGATCTACCTGGTATTTCAAAATATAATAGAGACAGTAGACTAGCTGGTCTGTCATAATATAATAGAGACAGTAGATCTAGCTGGTCTGTCATATTATAATAGAGACAGTAGATCTAGCTGGTATGTCATAATATAATAGAGATAGTAGATCTACCTGGTCTGTCAAATTAGAATAGAGACAGTAGATCTAGCTGGTCTGTCATAATATAATAGTGACAGTGTATCTACCAGGTCTGTCATAATATAACAGAGACAGTAGATCTACCTGGTTTGTCAAAATATAATAGAGACAGTAGATCAAGCTGGTCTGTCATAATATAGTAGAGACAGTAGATATAGCTGGTCTGTCATCAAATAATAAACACAGTAGATCTAGCTGGTCTGTCATAATATAATAGAGACAGTAGATCTAGCTGGTCTGTCATATTATAATAGAGACAGTAGATCTAGCTGGTCTGTCATAATATAATAGAGAAAGTATATCTACTTGGTCTGTCATAATATAATAGAGACAGTAGATCTAGCTGGTCTGTCATATTATAATAGAGACAGTAGATCTACCTGGTCTGTCATAGTATAATAGAAACAGTAGATCTAGCTGGTCTGTCATAATACAATAGAGACAGTAGATCTAGCTGGTCTGTCATCAAATAATAGACACAGTAGATCTAGCTGGGCTGTCATATTATAATAGAGACAGTAGATCTACCTGGTCTGTCAAATTAGAATAGAGACAGTAGATCTAGCTGGTCTGTCATCAAATAATAGACACAGTAGATCTAGCTGGTCTGTCATAATATAATAGAGACAGTATATCTAGCTGGTCTGTCATATTATAATAGAGACAGCAGATCTAGCTAGTCTGTCATAATACAATAGAGACAGTAGATCTACCTGGTCTGTCATAGTATAATAGAGACAGTAGATCTAGCTGGTCTGTCATAGTACAATATAGAAAGTAGATCTAGTTGAATTCGGCAGTACCTGTATGGTTAGTGAGAAAGTCCATATTGCAAATGTACGGTCCCTTACTAGACGTCCGAAATCGTTTGTAAAATTCGCGGACGGCGTCGGGCCGAGCGGCAGGGCCGGACCTACCAGGAAGTCATCAAATGAACGTTGTCGGACATTCGGTTTCCGTTTTACAAAAATAATAAGATTTATGTCATTTTTCCCATGTCCCGGAAATTCCCACAAGAGGGCATAAGCAATCATATGGCTATTGCTACAAAACATCACGATTCACGACGGGGCCTTATCTCGAAAACTGAAAATATTTAGAAGCCGAAACTCGGTGAGCGTAGGGGCGGCATAATGGGCAGTTGGCCCCGAACAAGATGGCGTCTAGGCCTCAACGGTTTTTGAGTTATGGCCATTTATCTGGGATTAAAGGTCCAAAATGAAAATAGAGAAATTATTTTTCCACTTCACGTCAAAGTCAAGGAGCCTCCGGTGTCGATAAAAAAGAACCAGCCATTTATCTATCGTCATTTAAGAGAAATCGTACAACGACACCTTGGTGATGTTCACGGATAGGTGTTTTTTTTTTCAACGGTTACAGATCCAGTTGCAGGTTGTTCTTACGAATCTTTTTAAAGTGTGCTGCGGAGCTCTGCGAGATTTCTGTGATTTTCTATGATTTTCTGAAATAACACACACTCACTAAACCCTCCGTAAATAACTCAGTTCTTAACGTAAAGACTTAAAACTCAGGATTCTGTAAAGGCATACCCCAATCATGATATGAGTTTATTTATAGCTTCCTGTGCCAACCGGAAGTGCCTTTAATGGTGTCACAGTGGCAGTTTCCATGGGTTAAAAAGGTCAGATCTTTTCAAAACTTCATATGTGTGACTAGGTAACCCTCATGAACTGTAAATCAGTCATTTTTCCCATAAAATTTCAAAGGAAAACTAAATCACACAGACACACAACTTGGAAGGAGGGACGTATTGGGGTTTGTAGAGACAGACAGTGCCTCCAATAGTTAGCTTTGTTCGAGCTAAAAAAGAACCGTCAGACCTAGAGTTCCGAAACTTTAGAAACCTGTTCTAGGCCTCGGGTCGATAGTGCGTGGTGAGTTAGGTGGCTCTAGAAGGTTCTCGGACCGAGAAATAGCCTCGTACATTTGCAATGTCTTCAATTCATTTTGACCATTACGAAAATGGCGACATTTAGAAAAGTCTCAGAGACACAAGACTAGGTGCATTGAAACCGGCTCGGGCCATAGAGACGGACCCCAACGTTTCGGTCCGATAGCTCATTCAAGGACCCCATAGCAAGGCATTGAAAAAAATGGATTTTCAGCACCAATTAGGGTTTTACTCGGGCACCGAAGGACCTATCGAGCCGAAACTCGGGATTCGGGGTCGCCTCACATAGGCCTTCACATAATGTCTGACCTGGACCCGCAGCTAGAACGTAACTATGTGTTTTACGTTTTTATTATGTTTTAAACTAATGGCGCTGTGAATTATGGGCCTGCTCTGACATATGTGATAGTTGGCTTCTAAATGAGTTGGAAAAAGTGGGTTTGGTGTCAATTGGTATCAGTTTGGTGTCAGAATGACATCTAATTGACTGGTGGACACTGACTTGCTAGTTGACTTTTGTACATTAGCAATATGTTTAAACGGAGAGGGACCATCACCAAAATGGCATTCTGAAATCAACACAAAAAATGTCATCACCATAGTCTCCAGGCTGTGCAGAGTTCAACGAGACGCCCCGCTTGACCGTAGCTCGCTCTGAGTGCAGCGACCTTGAAAAAAAGAAGGCGCAAAAGGAAGCCTGGCCCTCAATGTCATTTGCTTTTGGGTGACAGTGAGAGAACCGTTAGGGTGAGAAGCACAATTCGACCTCAGGTACGTTCCTGAGGTCCTCCCGATCCGTGCAAGCCTAACCTTGACCGTGTGGCAGTAACCCTTAACAGTTAAAATAAGGTGTTTACTTCAAACAGTTTGCATTGACTTCTCTCCCCATAGGAATACATTGCCTGCACCTCTAAATTCAACCTGAGGCCTATGTGGGTTATGAATGCCTTATGAACCTGTCTTCTATGACAGTCCATCAGCTCACTATGAGGTCTACCTGTGCCGATTCTAAGCTTCCTGAAGCAACCGGAAGTGGTTAAATTGACCCAAAAGGTGTTTTGATGTACATAACCTTCAAAGGTGAAAATGACTACATTCAACCCTGTGTAGATCGTAGATCAGTCAATTCTTAACTTAAAGACTTAAAACTCAGGATTCTGTAAGTTTCTATGTCAATCAAGACATGGGTTTACTTATAGCTTCCTGTGCCAACCGGAAGTGCCTTTAATGATGTCACAGTGGCAGTTTCCAAGGGTTAAAAAAGGTCAGATCTTTTCAAAACTTCATATGTGTGACTAGGTAACCCTCATGAACTGTAAATCAGTCATTTCTCCCAACAGATGTCAAAGAAAAGCTCTCACACGCACACACAGCAAGGATGGAGTGAAAAAGTGTGGTTCTCAAAGACACAGAGAGCAGGCAATGGCATAAACATAATCTCTAGGCCGTGCCGAGTTCAACGAGATATCCCGCTTGACCGTAGCTCGCTCGGTCTGAGCGCAGCGACCATTAGAAAAGTAGGCCCAAAATGAAGCCTGCCCCACAACGTCATTTGCTTTTGGGTGACAGTGAGAGAACCGTTAGGGTGAGAAGCACAATTCGACCTCAGGTACGTTCCTAAGGTCCTCCTGATCCGTGCAAGCCTAACCTTGACCATGTGGCATTAACCCTTAATAGTTAAAAGAAGGTGTTTACTTCAAAGAGTTTGCATTGACTTCTCTCCCCATAGGAATACATTGCCTTTACCCCTAAATTCAACCTGAGGTCTATATGGGTTATGAATGCCGTATGAACCTGTCTTTGGTAACAGTCCATCAGGCCAGTGTGAGGTCTACCTGTGTTGATTCTAAGCTTCCTGGACCAACCGGAAGTGGTTAAAATCACCCTAAAAGTGTTTTTCCATTACCTGCCTGCAGTTTGATAGACATAGTGCATTCCACCCTGTGTAAATCAGTCAATTCTTAACGTAAGGACTTAAAACTCAGGATTCTGTAAGTTTCTATGTCAATCAAGACATGGGTTTACTTATAGCTTCCTGTGCCAACCGGAAGTGCCTTTAATGATGTCACAGTGGCAGTTTCCAAGGGTTAAAAAGGTCAGATCTTTTCAAAACTTCATATGTGTGACTAGGTAACCCTCATGAACTGTAAATCAGTCATTTCTCCCAACAGATGTCAAAGAAAAGCTCTCACACGCACACACAGCAAGGATGGAGTGAAAAGTGCGGTTCTCAAAGACACAGAGAGCAGGCAATGGCATAAACATAATCTCTAGGCCGTGCCGAGTTCAACGAGATATCCCGCTTGACCGTAGCTCGCTCGGTCTGAGCGCAGCGACCATTAGAAAAGTAGGCCCAAAATGAAGCCTGCCCCACAACGTCATTTGCTTTTGGGTGACAGTGAGAGAACCGTTAGGGTGAGAAGCACAATTCGACCTCAGGTACGTTCCTATGGTCCTTCCGATCCGTGCAAGCCTAACCTTGACCGTGTGGCATTAACCCTTAATAGTTAAAAGAAGGTGTTTACTTCAAAGAGTTTGCATTGACTTCTCTCCCCATAGGAATACATTGCCTGAACCCCTAAATTCAACCTGAAGTCTATATGGGTTATGAATGCCGTATGAACCTGTCTTTGATGACAGTCCATCAGGCCAGTATGAGGTCTACCTGTGTTGATTCTAAGCTTCCTGGACCAACCGGAAGTGGTTAAAATCACCCTAAAAGTGTTTTTCCATTACCTGCCTGCAGTTTGATAGACATAGTGCATTCAACCCTGTGTAAATCAGTCAATTCTTAACGTAAGGACTTAAAACACAGGATTCTGTAAAAGCATAGCCCAGTGAGGATATGTGTTGACTTATAGCTTCCTGTGCCAACCGGAAGTGCCTTAATTGGTGTCTCAGGGGCTGTTTCGAGGGGTTAAAAAAGTCAGATCTGTCCAAAACTTCATATGTGTGATTAGGCAACCCCCATGAACTGTAAATCAGTCATTTTTCCCATAAAATTTCAAAGGAAAACTAAATCACACAGACACACAACTTGGAAGGAGGGACGTATTGGGGTTTGTAGAGACAGACAGTGCCTCCAATAGTTAGCTTTGTTCGAGCTAAAAGAACCGTCAGACCTAGAGTTCCGAAACTTTAGAAACCTGTTCTAGACCTCGGGTCGATAGTGCGTGGTGAGTTAGGTGGCTCTAGAAGGTTCTCGGACCGAGAAATAGCCTCGTACATTTGCAATGATTTCAATTCATTTTGACCATTACGAAAATGGCGACATTTAGAAAAGTCTCAGAGACACAAGACTAGGTGCATTGGAACCGGCTCGGCCCATAGAGACGGACCCCAACGTTTCGGTCCGATAGCTCATTCAAGGACCCCATAGCAAGGCATGGAAAAAAGTGGATTTTCAGCACCAATTAGGGTTTTACTCGGGCACCGAAGGACCTATCGAGCCGAAACTCGGGATTCGGGGTCGCCTCACATAGGCCTTCACATAATGTCTGACCTGGACCCGCAGCTAGAACGTAACTATGTGTTTTACGTTTTTATTATGTTTTAAACTAATGGCGCTGTGAATTATGGGCCTGCTCTGACATATGTGATAGTTGGCTTCTAAATGAGTTGGAAAAAGTGGGTTTGGTGTCAATTGGTATCAGTTTGGTGTCAGAATGACATCTAATTGACTGTGGACACTGACTTGCTAGTTGACTTTTGTACATTAGCAATATGTTTAAACGGAGAGGGACCATCACCAAAAGTGACATTCTGAAATCAACCCTAACGAGCCATGGAGATGAACCAGAATCACTGCCCAGCTATCCCGAGTTCATCGGGCCAGTCAATTTCACATTCCTGCAGGATTTTTATAGCATGACAAATTCGTGATGGTACCTGCCCATTGAACCATATTGCAAATGCACAGTGACTTTGCAAAAGTGAGAAAACATAAACAAATGGACATGATGAAATCAACACAACGAGTGATGGAAATGTACAACTATCACTGCTCAGCCATCCTGTGTTCATCAGACCAGTCAATTTTGCATTTTTGAGCATGTCAAATTTCATATGGTAAATGCACATTGAAACATATTGCAAATGCGCGCGCACTTGCAATATGATTCTATAGTGTAAAAACATCACCTAATGGACATGATGAAATCAACACAACGAGTGATGGAAATGTACAACTATCACTGCCCGGCCATCCTGTGTTCCCATAGCGAGCATTAATATCAGAATGACCGGTAAATGCATTTACAACCATATTTTTATTTTGGGTTACCAGTTGCACAACAATGCGTGCATTTGCAATATGATTCTATAGTGAAAAAACATCACCTAATGGACATGATGAAATCAACACAACGAGTGATGGAAATGTACAACTATCACTGCTCGGCCATCCTGTGTCCATCAGACCAGTCAATTTTGCATTTTTGAGCATGTCAAATTTCATATGGTAAATGCACATTGAAACATATTGCAAATGCGCGCGCACTTGCAATATGATTCTATAGTGTAAAAACATCACCTAATGGACATGATGAAATCAACACAACGAGTGATGGAAATGTACAACTATCACTGCCCGGCCATCCTGTGTTCCCATAGCGAGCATTAATATCAGAATGACCGGTAAATGCATTTACAACCATATTTTTATTTTTGGGTTACCAGTTGCACAACAATGCACGTGCATTTGCAATATGATTCTATAGTGAAAAAACATCACCTAATGGACATGATGAAATCAACACAACGAGTGATGGAAATGTACAACTATCACTGCTCGGCCATCCTGTGTCCATCAGACCAGTCAATTTTGCATTTTTGAGCATGTCAAATTTCATATGGTAAATGCACATTGAAACATATTGCAAATGCGCGCGCACTTGCAATATGATTCTATAGTGTAAAAACATCACCTAATGGACATGATGAAATCAACACAACGAGTGATGGAAATGTACAACTATCACTGCCCGGCCATCCTGTGTTCCCATAGCGAGCATTAATAGCAGAATGACGGTAAATGCATTTACAACCATATTTTTATTTTTGGGTTACCAGTTGCACAACAATGCACGTGCATTTGCAATATGATTCTATAGTGAAAAAACATCACCTAATGGACATGATGAAATCAACACAACGAGTGATGGAAATGTACAACTATCACTGCTCGGCCATCCTGTGTCCATCAGACCAGTCAATTTTGCATTTTTGAGCATGTCAAATTTCATATGGTAAATGCACATTGAAACATATTGCAAATGCGCGCGCACTTGCAATATGATTCTATAGTGTAAAAACATCACCTAATGGACATGATGAAATCAACACAGTGATGGAAATGTACAACTATCACTGCCCGGCCATCCTGTGTTCCCATAGCGAGCATTAATATCAGAATGACCGGTAAATGCATTTACAACCATATTTTTATTTTTGGGTTACCAGTTGCACAACAATGCACGTGCATTTGCAATATGATTCTATAGTGAAAAATCATCACCTAATGGACATGATGAAATCAACACAACGAGTGATGGAAATGTACAACTATCACTGCTCGGCCATCCTGTGTCCATCAGACCAGTCAATTTTGCATTTTTGAGCATGTCAAATTTCATATGGTAAATGCACATTGAAACATATTGCAAATGCGCGTGCACTTGCAATATGATTCTATAGTGTAAAAACATCACCTAATGGACATGATGAAATCAACACAACGAGTGATGGAAATGTACAACTATCACTGCCCGGCCATCCTGTGTTCCCATAGCGAGCATTAATATCAGAATGACCGGTAAATGCATTTGCATATTTTTTGGGGTTACCAGGTGCCTATTTTCAATCACCAGTTGCACAACATGCGTATCCATCAGAATATTTTAAACAGTCCATAAAATGCACTCAGGACGGACTCCATAGATAGAAAAACATCACCTAATGGACATGATGGAAATCCGTACAACGAGTGATGGAAATGTACTCCCATCACTGCCCGGGCATGGACATTAATATCAGAATGACCGGTAAATGCATTTACAACCATATTTTTATTTTTGGGTTACCAGTTGCACAACAATGCACGTGCATTTGCAATATGATTCTATAGTGAAAAAACATCACCTAATGGACATGATGAAATCAACACAACGAGTGATGGAAAGGAACAACTATCACTGCCAGGCCATCCTGTGTTCATCAGGCCAGTCAATTTCACATTCCTGCAGGATTTTTATAGCATGACAAATTCGTGATGGTACCTGCCCATTGAACCATATTGCAAATGCACAGTGACTTTTGCAAAAGTGAAAACATAAACAAATGGACATGATGAAATCAACACAACAGTGATGGAAAGGTACAACTCTCACTGCTCGGCCATCCTGTGTTCATCAGACCAGTCAATTTTGCATTTTTGAGCAAGGTCAAATTTCATATGGTAAATGCACATTGAAACATATTGCAAATGCACGTGCACTTACAATATGATTCTATAGTGAAACAACATCACCTAACGGAGATGATGAAATCAACACAACGAGTGATGGAAATGTACAACTATCACTGCTCGGCCATCCTGTGTTCATCAGACCAGTCAATTTTGCATTTTTGAGCAAGGTCAAATTTCATATGGTAAATGCACATTGAAACATATTGCAAATGCACGTGCACTTGCAATATGATTATATAGTGAAAAAACATCACAAAATGGACATGATGAAGTCAACACAACGAGTGATGGAAGGAACAACTATCACTGCCCGGCCATCCCGAGTTCATCAGGCCAGTCAATTTTGCATTTCTGCAGGATTTTTGAGCATGTCAAATTTTTACGTCATTTGGCCCACAAAAAAATTCCTTATGCACAATTTAAAAAAATATAAAAAAATATGATAATAAAATTGGACAAAAGTATATTCATACAGTTCTTACACATGTGTAATTGACAAAAATTGAAAGAATTTCAAAAAACGGTCCAGAAAGCACTTTTTTTAAGGGTGTGTGAAGTTTTTTACAAATTTTGACATTTTGACTTTTTGACTTTGACTTCCTGAAAATCATATTGGAATTGGACAAAACATATTCCTTATGCGCATGTAAAAAAAAAAAAAATTATGATAATAAAATTGGACAAAAGTATATTCATACAGTTCTTACACATGTGTAATTGACAAAAAAATCGAAAGAATTTCGAAAACGGCCCAGAAAGCACTTTTTTAAGGGTGATAAGTTTTTGAAAAAAATTTCATTTTTTTTCAAAATTTTACTTTTGGACATTGACTTGGTTGCATCTCCATGAAAACCCGGTGGAGCGCATTTGCCCTTGTTGAATTTTTAAAGTGTTACAACTGGCAATTACCATATGGCATTTGCAATACACTTTGCATGAATCAACGCCGAATTGGGTGGTATTGGCCAATGTGTATATGGTTTTGTCCGATACAATGACTTGCCATTCATTTTTGTCCAATACAGGGGGTATTCATACTTGCTTTCAGAAGAGCAGCGTAGCACACACCATTGATGCCCACAAACAAAGCTGTGGAAAGGTTCCTTGAAGCCAGAGAATAAAGAAAG
>NW_026279978.1:10000-26152 GCF_023373465.1 Oncorhynchus keta | reverse complement strand
CACTCAAATACTGTACATCCTGCCCTGTCTGTGTCCTCTAGCCGACTAACAACCCCACTCAAATACTGTACATCCTGCCCTGTCTGTGTCCTCTAGCCGACTAACAACCCCACTCAAATACTGTACATCCTGCCCTGTCTGTGTCCTCTAGTCGACTAACAACCCCACTCAAATACTGTACATCCTGCCCTGTCTGTGGCCTCTAGGCCGACTAACAACCCCACTCAAATACTGTACATCCTGCCCTGTCTGTGTCCTCTAGCCGACTAACAACCCCACTCAAATACTGTACATCCTGCCCTGTCTGTGTCCTCTAGCCGACTAACAACCCCACTCAAATACTGTACATCCTGCCCTGTCTGTGTCCTCTAGCCGACTAACAACCCTACTCAAATACTGTACATCCTGCCCTGTCTGTGTCCTCTAGCCGACTAACAACCCCACTCAAATACTGTACATCCTGCCCTGTCTGTGTCCTCTAGCCGACTAACAACCCCACTCAAATACTGTACATCCTGCCCTGTCTGTGTCCTCTAGCCGACTAACAACCCCACTCAAATACTGTACATCCTGCCCTGTCTGTGTCCTCTAGCCGACTAACAACCCTACTCAAATACTGTACATCCTGCCCTGTCTGTGGCCTCTAGTCGACTAACAACCCCACTCAAATACTGTACATCCTGCCCTGTCTGTGTCCTCTAGCCGACTAACAACCCTACTCAAATACTGTACATCCTGCCCTGTCTGTGTCCTCTAGCCGACTAACAACCCTACTCAAATACTGTACATCCTGCCCTGTCTGTGTCCTCTAGCCGACTAACAACCCCACTCAAATACTGTACATCCTGCCCTGTCTGTGGCCTCTAGTCCAGAGTAATGAAAACGTTTAAATAACATAACCTCTCTGTCTATTGAGACGATGAGAACGTTTTAGCAACATGGCCCCTCTCTGTGTGTTTATTTGTGAAACAGAGGAGCTCGGCCAGAACATTCCCCGTGTTGCTCTCCTTTCATCAATGATTCAGGAGGCCAGAGACATAGGAGCTCTTTAAATGTGGAACCACTGGTTGACTGGCCAGTCTATTATGTGTGTGTGTGACTGTGTGTGTGTGTGACTGTGTGTGTGTAGGAATGTGTGTGTGTGTGTGTGTGTGTGACTGTTTGAAAAGAAAGAGAATGCTCATTCTCCTCCTCTACCTCTCCCTCCTTCCTTCTCCTTCCTCCCTCCGTCCTTCTCCCTCCTCCTTCTCCTCACCTCTATTCTAAATAAAATATGAGCTGCATTGCTGGGAGCTGAAGACGGCTGGTGTCATTAATGTCATTCATCACACATGCACCTGTAAACACACAAACACATACACACAACTACACTACACACACTCACAAACTTGACATGTGAGGATTTGTGGTGCCATTAAAATAATTAATCAGACGTAAATACACAGTAGAAGTGGGATATGTCAGTGATGAGATTAAAGTTACATGTCTGGGTGAACAACTACACATGGAGAGGGAGAGAGAAAGCACAGAGGTGGGAAAGGAGGATGAATGACAGAAACAATTATCGAAGGAACATACATTGATCTTTCCACCTTACAGTAGGTGTTCCTGTAAACCGAATGTCAGCTTCAGGGTGTTCCTAAACCGAATGTCAGCTTCAGGGTGTTCCTGTAAACCGAATGTCAGCTTCAGGGTGTTCCTGTAAACCGAATGTCAGCTTCAGGGTGTTCCTGTAAACCGAATGTCAGCTTCAGGGTGTTCCTGTAAACCGAATGTCAGCTTCAGGGTATTCCTAGAAAACAGTGTCAGCTTCAGGGTGTTCCTGTAAACCGAATGTCAGCTTCAGGGTGTTCCTGTAAACCGAATGTCAGCTTCAGGGTGTTCCTGTAAACCGAATGTCAGCTTCAGGGTGTTCCTGTAAACCGAATGTCAGCTTCAGGGTGTTCCTGTAAACTGAATGTCAGCTTCAGGAAATTCCTAGGAAAACAGTGACAGCTTCAGGGTATTCCTAGGAAAACAGTGTCAGAAAGCAGGAAGACACCGTTTTGTGCTAGCATAGAAAACATGTCATGCCTTTAGGATATACACATTCTGTCAGACCTGGGCCCTGACAGTAAATCTCAGTAAGACAAAAATAATGGTGTTCTAAAAAAGGTCCAGTCGCCAGGACAACAACTACAAATTCCATCTAGACACTGTTGACCTAGCGCACACAAAAAAAGTATACATACCTCGGCCTAAGCAGAATTCTGATAACATATCCTCTGTGTACAAAGGAAAACACCAAATAATGCAGAGCAGAACTGGCCGATACCCACTAATGATCAAAATCCAGAGAAGAACCATCAATTCTCCAACCACCTAAAAGGAAGTGATTACCAAATCTTCCATAACAAAGCCATCACCTACAGAGAGATGGACCTGGAGAAGAGTCCCCTAAGCAAGGTGGTCCTGGGGCTCTGTTCACAAACACAATTAGGACAACAACACAATTAGACTCAACCAAATCACAAGAAAACAGAAAGATAATTACTTGACACATTGGAAAGGATTATCAAAAAAACTGTGCAAACTAGAATGCTTTTTGGACCTAAACAGAGAGTACACAGCAGCAGAATACCTGACCACTGTGACTGATTCAAAATGAAGGAAACATTTGACTATGTACAGACTCAGTGAGCATGGCCTTGCTATTGAGAAAGGCCGCCAAAGGCACACCTGGCTCTCAAGAGAAGACAGGCTATGTGCTCACTGCCCACAAAATGAAGTGGAAACTGAGCTGCACTTCCTAAACCCCTGCCCAATGTATGACCATATTAGAGACACATATTTCCCTCGGATTACATATCCATATCTATTGGGTGAAATACCACAGTGTGCCATCACAGCATCAATATATGTGACCTGTTGCCACAATAAAAGGGCAACCTGTGAAGATCAAACACCTTTGAGAGAGAGCGAGAGAAAGGGAGAGAGACACAGAGAGAGAACAGAGAGAACAGAGAGAGAGAGAGAACAGAGAGAGAGAGAATATTATATTATATATTATTATTATATTAGAGAGAACAGAGAGAGAGAGAACAGAGAGAGAGAGAGAACAGAGAGAGAGAACAGAGAGAGAACAGAGAGAGAACAGAGAGAACAGAGAACAGAGAGAGAGAACAGAGAGAGAGAACAGAGAGAGAGAGAACAGAGAGAGAGAACAGAGAGAGATAGAACAGAGAGAGAGAGAGAACAGAGAGAGAGAGAGAGCAGAGAGAGAGAGACCCTGTCTCTTTTCTGGCTTCAGTCACCCTTGTCCTTTTTAGGAGTCATCAGCTAAATTGAATCAATAAGTAATTAACACTTTTGGTCTTTGGTGCCAAGCCTGTCTCCTTCACAGCACATAACAAAACACACGCACACAGACATTCTATTATTCATTTTCCTACACTAAGCCCTTTCTCCACTCGGCTCTTATGAGTTCAGATACAGGACTAGGAATATTGATCAAAGCAAACTGTGCGCCAGGTCAACTGGCTAAACACGGAACACAACAATTGTATTGAGCTCCCTGGAAAGACAAAGTTCTCTCTCTCTCACTCAGATCTCTCTCTCTCTCCATTGGTTATCTCTCTCCATCTATCGCTCTCCATCAGAACTCTCTCTCCATCAGCCCTTTCTCTCCATCATCTATCACTCTCTATCTATCGCTCTCCATCAGCTCTCTTTCTCTCCATCAGGTCTCTCTCTCCATCAGCTCTCTCTATCCATCTATCGCTCACCATCAGCTCTCTCTACATCAGTTCTCTCTCCATCAACTCTTTCTCTCCATCAGCCATTTCCTCCTTCTCCTATTTCTCTCCATCAGCTCTCTCTTTCCATCAGTTCTCTCTCTCCATCAGATTTCTCTCTCCATCATCTCTCTCTCCATCAAATATCTCCTCCATCACCTCTCTCTCTCTCTCTCTCGCTCTCTCTCTATTTCTCCATCATCTCTCTCTCCATCATCTCTCTCTTCATCAGATCTCTCTCTCTCTCTCCATCAGCTCTCTCTCTCCATTAGTTCTCTCTCTCCATCAGCTCTCACTCCATCATCTCTCTCTCTCCATTAGTTCTTAGCTCTCTCTCTCTATCACCTCTCTGTCCATTAGTCCTCTCTCTCCAACATCGCTCTACATCATCTCTCTTTCCATCAGCTCCTACCTCATCATCTCTCTCTCTCCATTAGAAATCTCTCTTCATCAGCTCTCTCTCTCATTCAGCTCTCTCCATCAGCACTCTCACGCTCCATCTGCTCTCTCTGTGCATTAGTTCTCTCTCTCTTCATCATCTATCTCTCTCCATCAGCTCCTGTCTCATCATCTCTCTCTTCATCAGCTTTTAATCTCCAAGATCTCTCTCTCGATCATCTCCCTCCCTCCATTATTTCTCTCCCTTCGTCAGCTCTCTCTCCTCTCCATCGACTCACTCTTTGTTAGTTCTCTCTATCCACCAGCTCACTCTCCATCAGCTTTCTCTCCATCATCTCTCTTACCTTCAGCTCTCTCCCTCCATCAGCTCTTTTCTCCATCATCTATCTCTCTCCATCAGCTCTCTCGCCATCTCTCTCCATCAGCTCTCTCATCTTCTCTCTCGCTCCATCCGCTCTCCCTCTCTGTAGTAAGCTCTCTCTCTGCAACAGCTATTTCTTAAGTCAAATCACATTTTATTGATTTGCACTGAATACAACAGGTGTAGACTTTATTGTGAAGTGGTTGCTAAGACCTTACAGGGGAATATTAGAACTCCACATTATACCATGATCTAAAGGTACAGGGGAACATTATACCTTGATCTAAAGGTACAGGGGAACACTCGTTTAAACTACTTTATACCTTGATATACACTTGTCACGCCCTGCTCTCTTCCGATGTGACTCCATGCTAGTCCATCCCATACATGCCCACAGTCCGGAACCTCCTGAGATGGCCCACAGTCTGGAACTTCCTGAGACGGTCCACAGTCCGGAACCTCCTGAGACGGTCCACAGTCCGGAACCTCCTGAGACGGTCCACAGTCCGGAACCTCCTGAGACCGTCGGCAGTCCAGAGCATCCAGCGACCGTCGGCAGTCCAGAGCCTCCTGTGAGGGTTCCCTGTCCAGAGCCTCCAGCGACCGTCGGCAGTCCAGAGCCTCCTGTGAGGGTTCCCAGTCCAGAACCTCCAGCGACAGTCGGCAGTCCAGAGCCTCCAGCGACCGTCGGCAGTCCAGAGCCTCCTGTGAGGGTTCCCCCGTCCAGAGCCTCCAGCGACCGTCGGAAGTCCAGAGCCTCCAGCGACCGTCGGCAGTCCAGAGCCTCCTGTGAGGGTTCCCAGTCCAGAGCCTCCAGCGACCGTCGGCAGTCCAGAGCCTCCTGTGAGGGTTCCCAGTCCAGAGCCTCCAGCGACCGTCGGCAGTCCAGAGCCTCCAGCGACCGTCGGCAGTCCAGAGCCTCCTGTGAGGGTTCCCAGTCCAGAGCCTCCAGCGACCGTCGGCAGTCCAGAGCCTCCTGTGAGGGTTCCCAGTCCAGAGCCTCCAGCGACCGTCGGCAATCCAGAGCCTCCTGTGAGGGTTCCCAGTCCAGAACCTCCAGCGACCGTCGGCAGTCCAGAGCCTCCTGTGAGGGTTCCCAGTCCAGAGCCTCCAGCGACCGTCGGCAGTCCAGAGCCTCCAGCGAGGGTTCCCAGTCCAGAGCCTCCAGCGACCGTCGGCAGTCCAGAGCCTCCAGCGACGGTTCCCAGTCCAGAGCCTCCAGCGACCGTCGGCAGTCCAGAGCCTCCTGTGAGGGTTCCCAGTCCAGAGCCTCCAGCGACGTGTCGGCACTCCAGAGCCTCCTGTGAGGGTTCCCAGTCCAGAGCCTCCAGCGACCGTCGGCAGTCCAGAGCCTCCAGCGACGTGTCGGCAGTCCAGAGCCTCCAGCGACGTGTCGGCAGTCCAGAGCCTTCTGTTTTGTTTTTGCTTTATTGTTTTCTTCTTTGAGTTTCTCTTCCCAATAAAATGATGGAAACATACCACACTGCATCTTGGTCCATTCCTTATAACGATCGTGACATAAAACTAATCAATGATTTGGAGGAAACCAAACAAGTTGTTCTCCCAGCAAGTTGTTCTCCCAGCAGGTTGTTCTCCCAGCAGGTTGTTCTCCCAGCAGGTTGTTCTCCCAGCAGGTTGTTCTCCCAGCAGGTTGTTCTCCCAGCAGATTGTTCTCCCAGCAGGTTGTTCTCCCAGCAGATTGTTCTCCCAGCAGATTGTTCTCCCAGCAGGTTGTTCTCCCAGCAGGTTGTTCTCCCAGCAGGTTGTTCTCCCAGCAGGTTGTTCTCCCAGCAAGTTGTTCTCCCAGCAAGTTGTTCTCCCAGCAAGTTGTTCTCCCAGCAGGTTGTTCTCCCAGCAGGTTGTTCTCCCAGCAGGTTGTTCTCCCAGCAAGTTGTTCTCCCAGCAGGTTGTTCTCCCAGCAAGTTGTTCTCCCAGCAAGTTGTTCTCCCAGCAAGTTGTTCTCCCAGCAGGTTGTTCTCCCAGCAGGTTGTTCTCCCAGCAGGTTGTTCTCCCAGCAAGTTGTTCTCCCAGCAAGTTGTTCTCCCAGCAAGTTGTTCTCCCAGCAGGTTGTTCTCCCAGCAGGTTGTTCTCCCAGCAGGTTGTTCTCCCAGCAGGTTGTTCTCCCAGCAAGTTGTTCTCCCAGCAGGTTGTTCTCCCAGCAGGTTGTTCTCCCAGCAAGTTGTTCTCCCAGCAGGTTGTTCTCCCAGCAGGTTGTTCTCCCAGCAAGTTGTTCTCCCAGCAAGTTGTTCTCCCAGCAAGTTGTTCTCCCAGCAGGTTGTTCTCCCAGCAAGTTGTTCTCCCAGCAAGTTGTTCTCCCAGCAGGTTGTTCTCCCAGCAGGTTGTTCTCCCAGCAGGTTGTTCTCCCAGCAAGTTGTTCTCCCAGCAAGTTGTTCTCCCAGCAGGTTGTTCTCCCAGCAGGTTGTTCTCCCAGCAGGTTGTTCTCCCAGCAGGTTGTTCTCCCAGCAGGTTGTTCTCCCAGCAGGTTGTTCTCCCAGCAAGTTGTTCTCCCAGCAGGTTGTTCTCCCAGCAGGTTGTTCTCCCAGCAGGTTGTTCTACCAGCAGGTTGTTCTCTAAGCATTTTGCATTTTTGTTTCTTTTGAAAAACTGTTTGGCCTGGAGTGCTTATAAAATAAAGATCTGACTCCTGGAATATAATACAACCATTTTCAATTTGATTCTATGCTATTATATTCTGTGAATATTTGGGCAAGTTCCAGCTAACAATGAAGTCCAAACTGATGGGTAAAGGAGGATTGCTTTCTGGAAGCATGAGCGAGGTCTCATCCACATGCACAAATCATTGGGAATGAAACAAAGAGCATGAACATACTCCCAACGTGTTACCCGGCTGTGGGGAAGTCAAACAGCTCTTTCTCAAGCAGTGGTGAGGTGGAAGCTAGCGTGGTGTTGAAATAAGACGTTGAGAACTTCAAACATCACAAGATAGCGATGTCAAAGGTTATTTACAATACGAGATTAAAATAGTACAAAGACAACGTATGTAAACATCCGTACGTAAAGATCAACCCTGTCCAGACCTGTTTGGATAATGATGTATTGAGCCATTCGGAGATGCACTTTGTAGGTTCTACTGTGTTCATTAGGGCCTAAGTGACATTTTTATTGATACTCTGCATTAATTGTATGGCGTAAAACATCCAGATAATCAGCTCGTTTTTGTGGTGACTTTTCTTAGGAATGGAAGAAAATCTCTGAATATGTATTTGGCTGTGGAGAGGCAAATGGCCAACTTGACAATATCACAACAACTTGGAGACAGTGGGTTCATAACAACAGACAAAAACTGTTTACAATTATATATCACCCAAAAGGGCACTGGGCTGGTGGGATGGCAAAAAGAGCAGGTGTAATGGACACACCTGCTGTTTCCAACCTGTCGATGCCATCCTTCCCTCTCATGTATAATTGGCCAGCTGAGGCCAGATGATGTCTCAGCTTTTCCCAGGTGGCTCCTGTATACGCTACAGGCTTATAAAGATCCTCAACAACACACACACACCACAATAATATGGGTAGGAGATGGAGAGATACCACAATAATATGAGTCATGAGATGGAGATACCTGAATAAAATGGGTCCTGAGATGGAGAGATACCTGAATAATATTGGTAGTGAGATGAGAGATACCTGAATAATATTGGTAGTGAGATGAGAGATACCTGAATAATATGGGTCATGAGATGTAGAGATACCTGAATAATATGGATCGTGAGAAGGAGATACCACAATAATATCGGTCGTGAGATGGAGAGATACCTGAATAATATGGGTTGTGAGAAGGAGAGATGCCTGAATAATGGGTCGTGAGAAGAGAGATACCACAATAATATGGGTCGTGAGATGGAGAGATACCTGAATAATATTGGTAGTGAGATGAGAGATACCTGAATAATATTGGTAGTGAGATGAGAGATACCTGAATAATATGGATCGTGAGAAGGAGAGATACGACAATAATATAGGTCGTGAGATGGAGAGATACCTGAATAATATGGGTTGTGAGAAGGAGAGATACCACAATAATATCGGTCGTGAGATGAGAGATACCTGAATAATATTGGTAGTGAGATGAGAGATACCTGAATAATATGGATCGTGAGAAGGAGAGATACCACAATAATATGGGTAGTGAGATGAGAGATACCTGAATAATATTGGTAGTGAGATGAGAGATAGCTGAATAATATGGGTAGTGAGATGAGAGATAGCTGAATAATATGGGTAGTGAGATGGAGGGTGAGAGAGACATATGCACACACACACACCCAGGCTTATACATGCACCCAGGCCAATACACAAAACATATTTTGCTTAGGTAATTCGTGAGTTTGTATGTTGTCAACATTAAACGACGCAAATTAAATAAATGGTGAGCAAATGAAACCAGACACACTCCCAGGTCATTGTTCCCCAGACAGAATCATTATAACCACGTTACTCTCTGTCTGAGTCGCTTACCCCCCTAACAGTTAAATACGTGTTGTCTCCAACTTCAGAATGCTGGACGGAATTAGCCGGGAGTCAAGAGGGTTGCAGAACCAGCAGCTGGATTGACAGAGATAGAGGATTTCATGTACAAATGTATCTATCTTCTGTTTTTTCTTGAAATGGTCGACACCGGATGTCTCCTAACTTCCACGTTTGGGTGGTTTTACTGTGTTTCATCAGTGACCAGGTGGAGCTACACCTGCTATCAGAACAGACCTACAGGTAACATGTCTTACAGTAACACAGTGTTATCAGAACAGACCTACAGGTAACATCTCTTACAGGAACACAGTGTTATCAGAACAGACCTACAGGTAACATCTCTTACAGTAACACAGTGTTATCAGAACAGACCTACAGGTAACATCTCTTACAGGAACACAGTGTTATCAGAACAGACCTACAGGTAACATGTCTTACACAGTGTTATCAGAACAGACCTACAGGTAACATGTCTTACAGGAACACAGTGTTATCAGAACAGACCTATGAGTAACAGGTTGATTAACAGCATGTGCTCCTTGAACCTGGAGAGAAGGAGAGCTGATCTCTGTTGGTGTGTTTGTTTTGATCAGTGTGTGTGTTTTTCTCCGTGATAGATGGTAGCAACACAGCAGAAGAACTGTGACAATTCTAGTGTTAGTTCCTGTGTCGAGGTTTAACCGAACCTGGCTGTGAATGACGAGAGAGAGGGGAAGACAGATGGAGTGAGAGATAGATAGAGAGAAATGTAAGTAAACGAAGTGATACATGAATTGAAAACACAATCATTTACTCAGTTCTGACCTGTGAGGTTAGTGATCTACACCTTTATAACAGTTTATGGTCTGTGTGCACACTTTTTTTTTTTTCACTTTCCAAACACACACACACACACACACACACACACCCTCCTCAAACCCTCCTTCATCCGTATGCATAGATGCATAGATGAAACATGTTTTGGATTTTTACTTTTACTTTCAAGGGATAATGTTTTAAAATCTGTGCAGAGTTCTCTCCTCTTTGAAATGTCTTTCCTAAAGCTACACATATTTTCCTACAGAATGACGACTGTTTAGAGCTGTGTTGGATTCTTAAAAAGCTGTTTGTTTATCAGAGCAAAACGCGAAGTCACACTTGATTCAAAATGGCCGTCATTTGCATAGAAATGTGAAATCTACAGGATATAAAAGCTTCTCTTTTAGGGGGGGATTGAGACGAGCATTAGCATCATATCTTTACAGTCTGACTCCAATGTTGTTTCTGTCTCTTCCGTTTTCCACACATTCTCAAATGGAGGCTAAAATTGTGGTAGTCATCTTTAATGAAATAATAAACTATTCAACTATAGTTGGATACACATAACATGATTGAATAACATACTTTTGCAATGCAGTACAAGTCTTGGATCCTTTTTTTTTTTTTTTTTTTTTTTACAATACATTACTTGAAATGCCCAGATGTTGCCATGACTACTAATGCATAGTAACTTAATGGAGTTGTCTGTTGGTGTGGGTGCTCAATGTGACACACAATAGAGCTGCTACGATGGCCTTAGAGGTCTCATTAAACACAGCCAGACACAGCTAACTATCTAACGAACCACTACACATGCACACACACACACACGCGGACATGCTCCTATGCACGTACACATGCATACACACGTAAACACATACACACATACACACACGTACACACATACGTACACACATACGCACATACACACATACACACATACACACATACACTTCCGGCGCCGACAGAGATGGCCGCCTCGCTGCGTTCTAGGAAACTATGTAGTTTTTTGTTTTTTACGTGTTATTTCTTACATTAGTACCCCAGGTCATCTTAGGTTTCATTACATACAGTCGAGAAGAACTACTGAATATAAGATCAGCGTCAACTCACCATCAGTACGACCAAGAATATGTTTTTCGCGACGAATCCTGTGTTCTGCCTTACAAACAGGTCAACGGAATGGATCGCATGCAGCGACCCAAGAAAACAACTCTGAAAAAGAGGGAAACGAGGCGGTCTTCTGGTCAGACTCCGGAGAGGGCACACCGTGCACCACTCCCTAGCATTCTTCTTGCCAATGTCCAGTCTCTTGACAACAAGGTTGATGAAATCCGAGCAACGGTAGCATTCCAGAGGGACATCAGAGTCTGTAACGTTCTTTGCTTCACGGAAACATGGCTCACGGGAGAGACGCTATCCGAGGCGGTGCAGCCAACGGGTTTCTCCACGCATCGCGCCGACAGAAACAAACATCTTTCTGGTAAGAAGAGGGGCGGGGGCATATGCCTTATGGTTAACGAGACATGGTGTGATGAAAGAAATATACAGGAACTCAAATCCTTCTGTTCACCTGATTTAGAATTCCTCACAATAGACTGCATTATCTACCAAGAGAATTCTCTTCGATTATAATCACAGCCGTATATATCCCCCGTAGCAGACACATCGATGGCTCTGAACGAACTTTATTTAACTCTTTGCAAACTGGAAACTATTTATCCAGAGGCTGCATTCATTGTAGCTGGGGATTTTAACAAGGCTAATCTGAAAACAAGACTCCTAAATTTTATCAGCATATCAATTGCGCAACCAGGGGTGGAAAAACCTTGGATCATTGTTACTCTAACTTCCGCGACGCATATAAGGCCCTACCCCGCCCCTTTCGGAAAAGCTGACCACGACTCCATTTTGTTGATTCCTGCCTACAGACAGAAACTAAAACAAGAGGCTCCCCACGCTGACCACACTCCAAGACTGCTTCCATCACGTGGACTGGGATATGTTTCGTATTGTCAGATAACAATATTGACGAATACGCTGATTGATGTGCGAGTTCATTAGAACGTCACGTTGAAGATTGGTGAGAGAGGACATTGGTGAGAGTGGAGATCGAGAGAGAGGACATACGTGAGAGAGGACATACGTGAGAGAGGACATACGAGAGAGAGGACATACGAGGGAGAGGACATATGTGAGAGAGGACATAGGTGAGAGAGGACACAAGAGAGAGGACATACAAGAGAGAGGACATACGTGAGAGAGGACATACGTGACAGAGGACATACAAGAGAGAGGACATATGTGAGAGAGGACATATGAGAGAGAGGACATACGTGAGAGAGGACATACGAGAGAGTGGACATACAAGAGAGAGGACATATGTGAGAGAGGACATACGTGAGAGAGGACATACGAGAGAGAGGACATACGAGAGAGTGGACATATGTGAGAGAGGACATACGTGAGAGAGGACATACGTGAGAGAGGACATACGAGAGAGAGGACATACGTGAGAGAGGACATAGGTGAGAGAGGACATACGAGAGAGAGGGACATACGTGAGAGAGGACATACGAGAGAGGACATACGATAGAGAGGACATACTTGAGAGAGGACATACGAGAGAGAGGACATACGTGAGAGAGGACATACGAGAGAGAGGACATACGATAGAGAGGACATACTTGAGAGAGGACATACGTGAGAGGACATACTTGAGAGAGGACATACGTGAGTGGACATTGGTGAGAGTGGACATATGAGAGAGAGGACATACGTGAGAGAGGGCATACAAGAGAGAGGACATACGTGAGAGAGGACATAGGTGAGAGTGAACATACGAGAGAGAGGACATACGATGAGAGGTAATACTTGAGAGAGGACATACGAGAGAGAGGACATATGATAGAGAGGACATACTTGAGAGAGGACATACTTGAGAGTGGACATTGGTGAGAGTGGACATACGAGAGAGGACATACTTGAGAGAGGACATACGAGAGAGGACATTGGTGAGAGTGGACATACGAGAGAGAGGACATACGTGAGAGAGGACATACGTGAGAGAGGACATACGAGAGAGAGGACATACGAGAGAGGACATACTAGAGAGAGGACATATGTGAGAGGGACATAGGTGAGAGAGGACATACAAGAGAGAGGACATACAAGAGAGAGGACATACAAGAGAGAGGACATACAAGAGAGAGGACATACGTGAGAGAGGACATACGTGACAGAGGACATACAAGAGAGGACATATGTGAGAGAGGACATATGAGAGAGAGGACATACGTGAGAGAGGACATACGAGAGAGTGGACATACAAGAGAGAGGACATATAAGAGAGAGGACATAGGTGAGAGAGGACATACGAGAGAGAGGACATACATGAGAGAGGACATACGAGAGAGAGGACATACGAGAGAGTGGACATATGTGAGAGAGGACATACGTGAGAGAGGACATACGTGAGAGAGGACATACGAGAGAGGGACATACGAGAGAGTGGACATACATGAGAGAGGACATAGGTGAGAGAGGACATACGAGAGAGAGGACATACGTGAGAGAGGACATACGAGAGAGGACATACGTGAGAGAGGAATATACGTGACAGAGGACATACGTGACAGAGGACATACGTGAGAGAGGACATACGTGACAGAGGACATACGTGAGAGAGGACATACGTGAGAGAGGACATACGTGAGAGAGGACATACGTGAGAGAGGACATTCGTGAGAGAGGACATACGTGAGAGAGGACATACTAGAGAGAGGACATATGAGAGAGAGGACATATGTGAGAGAGGACATAGGTGAGAGAGGACATACAAGAGAGGGACATACAAGAGAGAGGACATACGTGAGAGAGGACATACGTGACAGAGGACATACAAGAGAGGACATATGTGAGAGAGGACATATGTGAGAGAGGACATATGAGAGAGAGGACATACGTGAGAGAGGACATACAAGAGAGTGGACATACAAGAGAGAGGACATATGTGAGAGAGGACATACGTGAGAGAGGACATACGTGAGAGAGGACATACGTGAGAGAGGACATACAAGAGAGAGGACATACGTGAGAGAGGACATACGAGAGAGAGGACATACAAGAGAGAGGACATACGAGAGAGAGGACATATGTGAGAAAGGACATACGAGAGAGAGGACATACGTGAGAGAGGACATACGTGAGAGAGGACATACGTGAGAGAGGACATAAGTGAGAGAGGACATACGTGAGAGAGGACATACGTGAGAGAGGACATACGTGAGAGAGGACATACGTGAGAGAGGACATACGGGAGAGAGGACATACGTGAGAGAGGACATACGTGAGAGAGGACATACGAGAGAGAGGACATACGTGAGAGAGGACATACGTGAGAGAGGACATACGTGAGAGAGGACATACGTGAGAGAGGACATACGTGAGAGAGGACATAGGTGAGAGTGGACATACGTGAGAGAGGACATACGTGAGAGAGGACATAGGTGAGAGAGGACATACGTGAGAGAGGACATACGTGAGAGAGGACATAGGTGAGAGAGGACATATGAGAGAGAGGACATACGATAGAGAGGACATAGGTGAGAGAGGACATACGTGAGAGAGGACATACTTGAGAGAGGACATACGTGAGACATTGGTGAGAGGACATACGTGAGAGAGGACATACGTGAGAGAGGACATAGGTGAGAGAGGACATACGTGAGAGAGGACATACCAGAGAGAGGACATAGGTGAGAGAGGACATACCAGAGACAGGACATAGGTGAGAGAGGACATACCGGAGAGAGGACATAGGTGAGAGTGGACATACGTGAGAGAGGACATACCAGAGAGAGGACATAGGTGAGAGAGGACATACCAGAGAGAGGACATAGGTGAGAGTGGACATACGTGAGAGAGGAGAGTGTGTTTCTGTATCCATTGATTTGCTGTTGTGTGTTCTTTTCCCCTCAATGTAGTTGACTGTGTCGTGTGGGTGAAAATAATGTAGTGTTTCTCTACTGTAAAAGAAAGGGCCTACTGTTACCCTGCAGTCCAAGTTATGTTCATAAAACTCAACCAAGGTTTTATTAAAAGATATTAGCATTGCACAAAACAAGTTTGGAAACTTCAGCACAGCAAAATACACTGAGTTTAAGTTATGATGCAAATACTGCAATTTGTTGTTTAGCCTCAAGAGCCTCGAGAAATATCCTTTCCCAGCTCCAACTGAAAGCCAGCCAGGTTCCTGAGGGACTTCGGGCCCTTTTAGAGGGCCTAACTCTCTTCTCTTCCAGAGGCCCGGCTAATATTCCAGCATGCTCTAGTGGCCCAGCGGGTGTCCTCAATGCTGCCCAAAGTGCTGGCCGGCGAGATGCCCATTGCGAAGCAACTCAAGTGTGTGGGGTGAGTCTGTGTGTGTGTGTGTGCGCGTGCATGCGTGTGTGTGTGTGTGTGTGTGTGTGTGTGTGGGTGTGTGTGTGTGTGTGTGTGTGTGTGTGTGTGTGTGTGTGTGTGTGTGTGTGTGTGTGTGTGTGTGTGTGTGTGTGTGTGTGTGAATGGAGTATAGAGTGTAGGGATTCAATTAAAACCACACAGACCGGGCTAATGAAGATTTCAGATGGACCGCAAAGGTAACACACAAACAAACATACACACACACACACACACACACACACACACACACACACACACACACACACACACACACACACACACACACACGGCTCCCGGCGAGAGGAAACCAGGTTGCTAATAAGTTTAGTGAAAAGCTGTATGATTCTAGTGAAATTAAATGAATGAGCAGTTAGTCAAGGCCTGCATGAACAGACAGAGACCACGTCATCGTCTCCTGTTGACATCCAGCTACTGATGCATCTCATATGACTGAGGACACAGCGGAACACGGGCAGACAGATTGAGGGACTTGCTTTGATGACAGCATATCTGATTTGACGGAATAATAACGTCTTGAAAGCAATTGGCTACCTAAACAAACTGTTGTGTTTTGACAAAGTTGGCTGTAACTTTGAATGATCATGTTTCAGCCACGTCCTGGTTTATGCCCATGTCAAAAGACTGAGAAATGGGTTGTATAGCAATTATAGTGTGTAACGCATCTACATCAGTCGATGTGACACACATGAGATCACACTCTTTATCGCTCACGCACACACACACTCATCACACACAGACTCACCCCACACCACAAACACAATTACGGACAAACACAGACACACACACACCACACAAAGACACACACACCACACAAAGACACACACACCACACAAAGACACACACACAACACAAAGACACACACACAAA
>NW_026279978.1:2500-5000 GCF_023373465.1 Oncorhynchus keta | reverse complement strand
TCTCTCTCTCTCTGTCTCTCTCTCTGTCTCTCTCTCTCTGTCTCTCTCTCTGTCTCTCTCTCTCTGTCTTCTCTCTCTCTCTCTCTCTCTCTGTCTCTCTCTCTGTCTCTCTCTGTCTCTCTCTATGTCTCTCTCTATGTCTCTCTCTCTCTCTCTCTCTCTCTGTCTCTCTCTCTGTCTCATTAAGATGGAAACACATGTTTTACGTTGCCAAAGCAAGTTATATAGATAATAAACAAAAGTGAAATAAACAATCAGAAATAAACATTAAACATTACATTCACAAAAATTTCAAATAAATGTATCTCTCTCTCTCATCAAAGGTTTATTTTTTATGAGTATACATTTTGATGAATGTAGTGTTTGGTGTGCGAGATGACCGGAGGGAGGGTTAGAAAGAAGAAGGGGAGCGAGACGGGAAGGCGGAGGGGTGAGTCAGAGAGGGGTGAGAAATTTGCAAACAAATTTAATAACTAGCCTGCAGAATGGAATCAGTTTCATAGCTTTAGAATTGCTCACCTCACTTAAGAGAGAGAGAGAGAGAGCAGGGGAGAGATGGAGAAAGCCAGGAATAAAATAGAAACTGTATATTAAAGACGTGGAGAGAAATTTAAATGTGTCACATCAATTTCAGCTGGGGTCGTTATCAGGCAGACATAAGACTGACACAATATCAAATGCATAGACCGTGGCTGAGAGAGAGAGAGAGGAAGAGAGAGAGAAGAGAGAGAGAGAAAGAGAGAGAAGAAGAAGAGAAGAAGAGAGAAGGAGAGAGAGAAGAGAGAGAAGATAGAAAGAAGAGAGAGAGAGAGAGAGAAGATAGAATAGAGAGAAATGGAGAGAGAGAGAGAGGAGAGAGAGATAGAGATAGAAGAGAGAGAGAGAGAGAGAGAGAGAGAGAGATAGAGAGAGATAGAAATGAGAGAGAGAGAAGCGCGCGAGATAGAGTGAGAGACAGAGAGAGAGAGAGAAGAGTGTGTATGTATGTGTCTGTGTTGTGTTTGTGTGTGTTTAATTCCCCATCTAACAAATGATGGTATAATGATGTTTAATGGCCTTTTAATTTGGTGTTACCAACAGAAACAAGCCTAGGGCAGAGAGATGGAAGTATGCATGATGTTTCTTATTGATATTTTAATTGATCGTTGATTGTTTCTCATGGCTACAGCGATGCTACATGTCTGTCTGTCTGTCTGTCTCGTCTGTCCGCCTGTCTGTCCGTCGGTCTGTCCGTCCGTCCGTCTGTCCGTCTGTCCGTCTGTCCGTCTGTCCGCCTGTCCGCCTGTCCGCCTGTCCGCCTGTCCGGCCTGTCCGTCTGTCCGTCTGTCTGTCTGTCTGTCTGTAGACAAGGGCATATATTAACACAAACACTTCAAATAAATACACAACCTCACATCATCCGTTTTATCCTGGAAACATGAGTCAGTGTTTGAAGGACTGTGTGTGTCTGTGTTTACCTTGTGTGAGTAGTATTTGTCAGGCTTCCGCAATAACACACTTGAAGCTTCAACCTTGCATCCTGCTGAAGTGAAGTCATAAACATTGCCCTGGCTGTGTCTGTTTTTTCGTGTGTTAGTGAGAGCAGAGGGGCAAAAAGAGTAATATCATATTTCCTGTAATTATCTCAGGTGCCTAATGACTCCTTCCTGTTTAAAATGGAATTAAGATGATGACTGGAAACTGAGGCAATGTGATTGCCTGGGAATAGGGCTGATGTTGTGGGCTTGATTAGTTGCTGCTCGGAAGTCAGATGACCTTGGTGGGCCACATCTCTCTGTCTCTCTCTCTCTCTCTCTCTCCTCTCTTTCTCTCTCTCTCTCCTCTCTTTCTCTCTCTCTCTCTCTCTTTCTCTCTCTCCTCTCTTTCTCTCTCTCTCTCCTCTCTTTCTCTCCCTCTCTCATCTCTTTCTCTCTCTCTCCTCTCTTTCTCTCTCTCTCTCAAATTAAATTCCATTTGTTTCATCGGCATGATGTAACAATGTACATATCGCCGAAGAGATTAAGTGATTCATTTACGATATTAACATAATTCAAATAGTAAAAATCAAGATTGAAAATGGGACAATCAGTAACAACAATAATCAAGGGTAAAAATATCCATACAATAACAATAAGCATAGAGGACATGTGCAGGTTGGTTGGTCAGACACTGTCCATCATTTTAACGGCAGAGTTCCTCCTCTTCGTCTGAAGAGGAGTAAGGATCGGACCAAGATGCGGCATGGTAAGTGTTCATGACGATTTTAATAAGAAAAGCACTGAACACTATGAAATACAAAACAATAGGGTGTAAATATGATCAGGTATTTAATATAAATATAAATATAATATGAGGTTTTGGTACACATTCAATTAGTCTTTTATTCAAGACATTGTGCTTATTAAGGAAGTTTAGAACTAATTTATAATACTACTATAATACTACAGAATACCAGGTTACAGTTCACACAAATGCCTCTGTAATTGTTAGGGTCACATTTGTCTCCGTTCTTAAAGATTGG
>NW_026279977.1:0-4188 GCF_023373465.1 Oncorhynchus keta | reverse complement strand
CCTCTACTCTGACTATAGGACTCATGGTTATATGGTTGCCCCCCCCCTCTACTCTGACTATAGGACTCATGGTTAATATGGTCTGCCCCCTCTACTCTGACTATAGGACTCATGGTTAATATGGTCTGCTCCCCCCTCTCTCTAGGACTCATGGTTATATGGTGCCCCCCTCTACTCTGACTATAGGACTCATGGTGTGGTCTCCCCCCTCTACTCTGACTATAGGACTCATGAATATGGTCTGCTCCCCCCCCTCTACTCTGGCCCTATAGGACTCATGGTTAATATGGTCTGCCCCCACTCTACTCTGACTATAGGACTCATGGTTAATATGGTCTGCTCCCCCCTCTGCTCTGACTATAGGACTCATGGTTAATATGGTCTGCTCCCCCCTCTACTCTGACTATAGGACTCATGGTTAATATGGTCTGCTCCCCCTCTACTCTGACTATAGGACTCATGGTTAATATGGTCTGCCCCCCCTCTACTCTGACTATAGGACTCATGGTTAATATGGTCTGCCCCCCCTCTACTCTGACTATAGGACTCATGGTTAATATGGTCTGCCCCCCTCTACTCTGACTATAGGACTCATGGTTAATATGGTCTGCTCCCCCCTCTACTCTGACTATAGGACTCATGGTTAATATGGTCTGCCCCCCCCTCTACTCTGACTATAGGACTCATGGTTAATATGGTCTGCTCCCCCTCTACTCTGACTATAGGACTCATGGTTAATATGGTCTGCCCCCCCCTCTACTCTGACTATAGGACTCATGGTTAATATGGTCTGCTCCCCCCTCTACTCTGACTATAGGACTCATGGTTAATATGGTCTGCCCCCCTCTACTCTGACTATAGGACTCATGGTTAATATGGTCTGCCCCCCTCATTTATAGGACTCATGGTTAATATGGTCTGCTCCCCCCTACTACTCTGACTATAGGACTCATGGTTAATATGGTCTGCTCCCCCCTCTACTCTGACTATAGGACTCATGGTTAATATGGTCTGCCCCCTCTACTCTGACTATAGGACTCATGGTTAATATGGTCTGCCCCCCTCTACTCTGACTATAGGACTCATGGTTAATATGGTCTGCCCCCCCATCTACTCTCATAGTTAATATGGTCTGCTGACTATAGGACTCATGGTTTATATGGTCTGCCCCCCCCTCTACTCTGACTATAGGACTCATGGTTAATATGGTCTGCCCCCCTCTACTCTGACTATAGGACTCATGGTTAATGTGGTCTGCTCCCCCTCTACTCCTGACTATAGGACTCATGGTTAATATGGTCTGCCCCCCCTCTGCTCTGACTATAGGGCTCATGGTTAATATGGTCTGCCCCCCTCCCTGACTATAGGACTCATGGTTAATATGGTCTGCCCCCCCCCTCTGACTATAGGACTCATGGTTAATATGGTCTGCCCCCCCTCTACTCTGACTATAGGACTCATGGTTAATATGGTCTGCTCCCCCTGACTATAGGACTCTGGTTAATATGGTCTGCCCCCCCCCTCTGCTCTGACTATAGGACTCATGGTTAATATGGTCTGCCCCCCCCTCTACTCTGACTATAGGACTCATGGTTAATATGGTCTGCTCCCCCCCTCTACTCTGACTATAGGACTCATGGTTAATATGGTCTGCCCCCCTCTACTCTGACTATAGGACTCATGGTTAATATGGTCTGCCCCCCCCCTCTGACTCTCTGACTATAGGACTCACTAGGACTCATGGTTAATATGGTCTTGCCCCCCCTCTACTCTGACTATAGGACTCATGGTTGATATGGTCTGCCCCCCCTCTACTCTGACTATAGGACTCATGGTTAATATGGTCTGCCCCCCCTCTACTCTGACTATGGACTCATGGTTAATATGGTCTGCTCCCCCCCTACTCTGACTATAGGACCCATGGTTAATATGGTCTGCCCCCCCCTCTACTCTGACTATAGGACTCATGGTTAATATGGTCTGCTCCCCCCTTCTACTCTGACTATAGGACTCATGGTTAATATGGTCTCCCCTCCCCCCCTCTACTCTGACTATAGGACTCATGGTTAATATGGTCTGCTCCCCCCACCTACTCTGACTATAGGACTCATGATTAATATGGTCTACTCCCCCCTACTGCTCGACTATAGGACTCATGGTTGATATGGTTTGCTCCCCCCACCTGACTATAGGACTCATGGTTAATATGGTCTGCCCCCTCTGCTCTGACTATAGGACTCATGGTTGATATGGCCCCCCTCTGCCCCCCCCCTCTACTCTTGACTATAGGACTCATGGTTGATATGGTCTGCTCCCCCCCTCTACTCTGACTAGGACTCATAGTTAATATGGTCTGCCCCCCCCTCTACTCTGACTATAGGACTCATGGTTAATATGGTCTGCCCCCCCTCTACTCTGACTATAGGACTCATAGTAAATATGGTCTGCCCCCCCTCTACTCTGACTATAGGACTCAAGGTTAATATGGTCTGCTCCCCCCTCTACTCTGACTATAGGACTCATGGTTAATATGGTCTGCCCCCCCCCCTCTGACTCTGACTATGGGACTCTGACTATAGGACTCATGTTAATATGGTCTGCTCCCCCCTCTACTCTGACTATAGGACTCATGGTTAATATGGTTTACCCCCCTCTACTCTGACTATAGGACTCATGGTTAATATGGTTTGCCCCCCCTCTACTCTGACTATAGGACTCATGGTTAATATGGTTTGCCCCCCTCCCCCTATAGGACTCATGGTTGATATGGTCTCCCCCTGACTATAGGACTCATGGTTAATATGGTCTGCCCCCTCTCTCTGACTATAGGACTCATGGTTAATATGGTCTGCTCCCCCCTCCTCTGACTATAGGACTCATGGTTAATATGGTCTGCTCCCCCCCTCTACTCTGACTATAGGACTCATGGTTAATATGGTCTGCCCCCCTCTACTCTGACTATAGGACTCATGGTTAATATGGTCTGCCCCCCTCTACTCTGACTATAGGACTCATGGTTAATATGGTCTGCCCCCCCCTCTACTCTGACTATAGGACTCATGGTTAATATGGTCTGCTCCCCCCTACTCTGACTATAGGACTCATGGATTAATATGGTTTGCCCCCATCTACTCTCATGGTTAATATGGTCTCCCCCCTCTACTCTGACTATAGGACTCATGGTTAATATGGTCTGCCCCCCCTCTACTCTGCCTATAGGACTCATGGTTAATATGGTCTGCCCCCCATCTCACTCTGACTACAGGACTCATGGTTAATATGGTCTGCCCCCCCTCACTCTGACTATAGGACTCATGGTTAATATGGTCTGCCCCCCCTCTACTCTGACTATAGGACTCATGGTTAAATATGGTCTGCCCCCTCTACTCTGACTATAGGACTCATGGTTAATATGGTCTGCTCCCCCCTCTACTCTGACTATAGGACTCATGGTTAATATGGTCTGCCCCCCCCTCTCTACTCTGACTATAGGACTCATGGTTAATAGTCTGCCCCACCTACTCTGACTAGGACTCATGGTTAATATGGTCTGCCCCCCCCTCTGCTCTGACTATAGGACTCATGGTTGTATGGTCTGCTCCCCCCCCTCTACTCTGACTATAGGACTCATGGTTAATATGGTCTGCCCCCCCCTCTGCTCTGACTACTTAGGACTCATGGTTAATATGGTCTGCTCCCCCTCTACTCTGACTATAGGACTCATGGTTAATATGGTCTGC
This sequence comes from Oncorhynchus keta, assembly GCF_023373465.1. Taxonomy (NCBI): domain Eukaryota; kingdom Metazoa; phylum Chordata; class Actinopteri; order Salmoniformes; family Salmonidae; genus Oncorhynchus; species Oncorhynchus keta. The sequence continues at coordinate 448 of NW_026279977.1, read as the reverse complement.
CCCCTCTCTACTCTGACTATAGGACTCATGAGTTAATATGGTCTGCCCCCCTCTACTCTGACTATAGGACTCATGGTTAATATGGTCTGCCCCCCCTCTACTCTGACTATAGGACTCATGGTTAATATGGTCTGCCCCCCTCTACTCTGACTATAGGACTCATGGTTAATATGGTCTGCCCCCCTCTACTCTGACTATAGGACTCATGGTTAATATGGTCTGCTCCCCCCTGCACTGGCTATAGGACTCATGGTTAACATGGTCTGCCCCCCCTCTACTCTGACTATAGGACTCATGGTTAATATGGTCTGCTCCCCTCTCCTCTACTCTGACTGTAGGACTCATGTGGTTACTATGGTCTGCTCCCCCTCTACTCTGACTATAGGACTCATGGTTAATATGGTCTGCCCCCTCTACTCTGACTATAGGACTCATGGTTAATATGGTC
>NW_026279976.1:0-953 GCF_023373465.1 Oncorhynchus keta | reverse complement strand
CAGACCAGCTAGATCTACTGTCTCTATTATATTATGACAGACCAGGTAGATATACTTGCAATTTCTTCCACTTTTTGAGTGACACAAAGATACTTATCTACATGGTGAAAATGCAACAGCTGTTAATCACACTCACTTTGACTTTATATAGTGCCACTTTGACTTTATATAGTGCACCAAGAGATAGTTTCTCGCTTACGACCACACCGGCCTGAGTACGCCTGATCTCGTCTGATCTCAGAAGCTAAACAGGGCCGGGCCTGGCTAGTACTTGGATGGGAGACCGCCTGGGAATGTATTTCAGGTGTTGTAAGCTTGTCAACTCTTTGTCCGTTTCTTCCTACAAGGTGGAAATATGTGCCTTTCGCTTTGAAATAAGTAAGCAAGATTAGTTTACTGTTTCATCCAACAATCTGTGCTACAAATTATGGCTGCAGTATATGCAATTTCTTCCACTTTTGACTGACACAAAGATACTTATCTACATGGTGAAAATGCAACAGCTGTTAATCACACTCACTTTGACGTGCACCACACGACCACCGGCCTGAGTACGCCTGATCTCATCTGATCTCAGAAGCTAAGCAGGGCCGGGCCTGGTTAGTACTTGGATGGGGAGACCGCCTTGGAATACCAGGTGTTGTAAGCTTTTGTCAACTCTTTGTCCGTTTCTTCCCACAAGGCGGAAATATGTGCCCTCGCTTTGAAATAAGTAAGCAAGATTAGTTTGTATTTCATCCAACAATCTGTGCTACAAATTATGGCTGCAGTATATGCAATTTCTTCCACTTTTTGAGTGACACAAAGATACTTATCTACATGGTGAAAATGCAACAGCTGTTAATCACACTCACTTTGACTTTATATAGTGCCACTTTGACTTTATATAGTGCGCCAAGAGATAGTTTCTCGCTTACGACCACACTGGCCTGAGTACGCCTGATCTCGTCTGA
>NW_026279975.1:0-11596 GCF_023373465.1 Oncorhynchus keta | reverse complement strand
GACATATGCTCGTTTCAAAGTGTGGAGAGGTACTCCCTGTCTTGCCTTTATTTTCCTTTATCTAGGCATGCTGAAAGTAAACAAAATATATACCAAAAGCATTCAGGGTTTTACTCAGGTTAGTTATAACATTTTCACAAGTTGTTACCATTAACCTGATCCTTGCAGACATTAGCTAGCTTCCATTTTAGCTAAATGTTAAAACTTTAGCATTGCTAACTGGCATCAAATATCTCTACACAGACTGGTTATAGACCTGATTAAAGTTTGGTGAATGGAACTACAAAGCAGTTGATACCATCACAAAACACATTTGGTCAAAATAATTGCTTTCTTCCCTCAAAATCACATTTCTGTGATGGACATTTATCACATGGACTTGCTTTTTAACATAAGGGTTCATGACTAAACTGAGCATGTGCACAGTGAATCACATGATTCTACCTCGCTCCTGGTTGGAGGAATTGCAAGTGTTAGAACGATTCCGTTACAACCATCCCCGGTCTCCCCTACTCCAGTCCTACTCCATTACTCATTTTTTTTCTTATGCCTGCTTTGCAGGTTATTTTGGCATTAATACGTGTCACATATCAGTTGGCAAACAATGTAAAAAAAAACATATATATATATATACCATTGAGTTAATAAAGCCTTATACAAACATGGTCTTTTTTTGCTTTCTTGAGTAAGGCAGCTCAATAATGTAGGTGTTTCAGCCTGGCTCAGTGCTTTCTGTGGTGGTGGGGCAGCCAGCGGAAAATACAGAGCGTTGCACCTGATTGGCTCAGTTTTCTGTCACTCATGGGATAGTACATCATCCCCAATTCTAAGATTAGAGCTCAAAGATGTTTGCCCCTTGGGTTCTGCCATAGAAGCGCCCATCCAAGAAGGCTCAAGGTCATTGGCCACAGATAGAATGACATCACGTTATATCTACAGTAGCTTTGATTGGACTGATCATGTCAACATCATACTTTCAAAATTTTAGCTAGCAAGCTAGTAGTCGTCACCATGAATTAAGTCGCCCTAACGTAGCCTTCACTGCTATTCGCCCAGGAGCTAGCAACGCTAGCTAACGCACACAGATTAGCATCACTGTAGTGCTATTCACTCAACTGTACGACTTGATTAGTCTAGTGTTAGCTAGCTACATAGCTGTCTTTGTTTCCAAGATAATTGTGTAGTTTAGTGTGTGTAGCCTTGGAGTGATTATCTTAATTCACTGAGGTTCGCTAGCCAGCTATTTGTCGTCCTTAACGTAGGAGACTCTGCTAGCTAGCCAACAGCTAACAGCTAACAGCTAGCCAACGTCTACTGAATAGAACTCAACAACCCGGTCGCATTCACAGGTAGTATCACATTTTGTTTCGAATTCAATCACCGGTCAGGGAGTATCACATTTTCATTTCATTACAGTACAACGGTTTGATTTGTTTGATCGTAGCTAGCTACATAGCCGTCTTTGTTTCAAAGATAATTGTGTAGTCTAGACCGATTTCCTAGGTTAGCTAGCCAGCTATTGTCGTTCTTTTAACTCAACGTAACGTAAACAACACTGCTAGCTAGCCAGCTAGCCCCCGAATAGCAGCACTGTAGAATTATTACACTCAACGGAACGACTTGATTAGTGTAGTGTCAACAACGCAGCTACTGCCAGCTAGCCTACTTTAGCAGTACTGTATCATTTTAATCATTTTAGTCAATAAGATTCTTGCTACGTAAGCTTAACTTTCTGAACATTCGAGACGTGTAGTCCGCTTGTCATTCCAATTTCCTTGCATTAGCATAGCCTTTTCTGTAGCCTGTCAACTATGTGTCTGTCTATCCCTGTTCTCTCCTCTCTGCACAGACCATACAAACGCTCCACACCGCGTGGCCGCGACCACCCTAACCTGGTGGTCCCAGCGCGTACGACACGTGGAGTTCCAGGTCTCTGGTAGCCTCTGGAACTGCCAATCTGCGCCAACAAGGCAGAGTTCATCTCAGCCTATGCCTCCTCCAGTCCCTTGACTTCTTGGCACTGACGGAAACATGGATCACCACAGATAACACTGCTACTCCTACTGCTCTCTCCTCGTCCGCCCACGTGTTCTCGCACACCCGAGAGCTTCTGGTCAGCGGGGTGGTGGCACCGGGATCCTCATCTCTCCCAAGTGGTCTTTCTCTTTCTCCCCTTACCCATCTGTCTATTGCCTCCTTTGAATTCCATGCTGTCACAGTTACCAGCCCTTTCAAGCTTAACATCCTTATCATTTATCGCCCTCCAGGTTCCCTCGGAGAGTTCATCAATGAGCTTGATGCCTTGATAAGCTCCTTTCCTGAGGACTGCTCACCTCTCACAGTTCTGGGCGACTTTAACCTCCCCACGTCTACCTTTGACTCATTCCTCTCTGCCTCCTTCTTTCCACTCCTCTCCTCTTTGACCTCACCCTCTCACCTTCCCCCCTACTCACAAGGCAGGCAATACGCTTGACCTCATCTTTACTAGATGCTGTTCTTCCACTAACCTCATTGCAACTCCCCTCCAAGTCTCCGACCACTACCTTGTATCCTTTTCCCTCTCGCTCTCATCCAACACTTCCCACACTGCCCCTACTCGGATGGTATCGCGCCGTCCCAACCTTCGCTCTCTCTCCCCGCTACTCTCTCCTCTTCCATCCTATCTTCTCTTCCCCTCTGCTCAAACTTTCTCAACCTATCTCCTGATTCTGCCTCCTCAACCCTCCTCTCCTCCCTTACTGCATCCTTTGACTCCCTATGTCCCCTATCCTCCAGGCCGGCTCGGTCCTCCCTCCTGCTCCGTGGCTCGACGACTCATTGCGAGCTCACAGAACAGGGCTCCGGGCAGCCGAGCGGAAATGGAGGAAAACCGCCTCCCTGCGGACCTGGCATCCTTTCACTCCCTCCTCTCTACATTTTCCTCCTCTGTCTCTGCTGCTAAAGCCACTTTCTACCATTCTAAATTCCAAGCATCTGCCTCTAACCCTAGGAAGCTCTTTGCCACCTTCTCCTCCCTCCTGAATCCTCCCCCTCCCTCCTCCTCTCTGCAGATGACTTCGTCAACCATTTTGAAAAGAAGGTCGATGACATCCGATCCTCGTTTGCTAAGTCAAACGACACCGCTGGTTCTGCTCACACTGCCCTACCCTATGCTCTGACCTCTTTCTCCCTCTCTCTCCAGATGAAATCTCGCGTCTTGTGACGGCCGGCCGCCCAACAACCTGCCCGCTTGACCCTATCCCTCCCTCTTCTCCAGACCATTTCCGGAGACCTTCTCCCTTACCTCACCTCGCTCATCAACTCATCCTGACCGCTGGCTACGTCCCTCCCGTCTTCAAGAGCGAGAGTTGCACCCCTTCTGAAAAAACCTACACTCGATCCCTCCGATGTCAACAACTACAGACCAGTATCCCTTCTCTTTTCTCTCCAAAACTCTTGAGCGTGCCGTCCTTGGCCAGCTCTACCGCTATCTCTCTCAGAATGACCTTCTTGATCCAAATCAGTCAGGTTTCAAGACTAGTCATTCAACTGAGACTGCTCTTCTCTGTATCACGGAGGCGCTCCGCACTGCTAAAGCTAACTCTCTCTCCTCTGCTCTCATCCTTCTAGACCTATCGGCTGCCTTCGATACTGTGAACCATCAGATCCTCCTCTCCACCCTCTCCGAGTTGGGCATCTCCGGCGCGGCCCACGCTTGGATTGCGTCCTACCTGACAGGTCGCTCCTACCAGGTGGCGTGGCGAGAATCTGTCTCCTCACCACGCGCTCTCACCACTGGTGTCCCCCAGGGCTCTGTTCTAGGCCCTCTCTTATTCTCGCTATACACCAAGTCACTTGGCTCTGTCATAACCTCACATGGTCTCTCCTATCATTGCTATGCAGACGACACACAATTAATCTTCTCCTTTCCCCTTCTGATGACCAGGTGGCGAATCGCATCTCTGCATGTCTGGCAGACATATCAGTGTGGATGACGGATCACCACCTCAAGCTGAACCTCAGCAAGACGGAGCTCCTCTTCCTCCCGGGGAAGGACTGCCCCGTTCCATGATCTCGCCATCACGGTTGACAACTCCATTGTGTCCTCCTCCCAGAGCGCTAAGAACCTTGGCGTGATCCTGACAACACCCTGACGCTCTCAACTAACATCAAGGCGGTGTCCCGTTCCTGTAGGTTCATGCTCTACAACATCCGCAGAGTACGACCCTGCCTCACACAGGAAGCGGCGCAGTCCTAATCCAGGCACTTGTCATCTCCCGTCTTGATTACTGCAACTCGCTGTTGGCTGGGCTCCTGCCTGTGCCATTAAACCCTACAACTCATCCAGAACGCCGCAGCCCGTCTGGTGTTCAACCTTCCCAAGTTCTCTCCACGTCACCCCGCTCCTCCGCTCTCTCCACTGGCTTCCAGTTGAAGCTCGCATCCGCTACAAGACCATGGTGCTCGCCTACGGAGCTGTGAGGGGAACGGCACCTCAGTACCTCCAGGCTCTGATCAGGCCCTACACCCAAACAAGGGCACTGCGTTCATCCACCTCTGGCCTGCTCGCCTCCCTACCACTGAGGAAGTACAGTTCCCGCTCAGCCCAGTCAAAACTGTTCGCTGCTCTGGCCCCCAATGGTGGAACAAACTCCCTCACGACGCCAGGACAGCGGAGTCAATCACCACCTTCCGGAGACACCTGAAACCCCACCTCTTCAAGGAATACCTAGGATAGGGTAAGTAAGGGTAAGTAATCCTTCTCTTCTCCCCCCAACAAGATTTAGATGCAAGTGGCTGTTCCACTGGTTGTCATAAGGTGCATGCACCAATTTGTAAGTCGCTCTGGATAAGAGCGTCTGCTAAATGACTTAAATGTAAATGTTAAATGTTAAGTCGACACTCAAATCCTTTTCAATCCTTGTCATATGAAGAGATAAAACATCTCGGTGCTCATCGACCATTGAACATAAACATTACACAACAAGTTGAAAATCACAAATTCAACAATGAGTGATTTGGGAAGGAATCAGTGGCTAACTGTGAGTTCACGGGAACTGGGAACTTGGGAAAAACGAGGTACGGCTGGAAAAATGCGTTTTAACAGTCATTTAACTCATTGTTGTAAATCTGTCGTCTTTCTCTTTGATAACAAAATTTTCCCATGAAGAATCCGCCGCACCACTTTCCTGTTCAAGCACATCACAACAACGTGAGTCCAAAAATGTCTTATACTGCTTCATAAATTATGTATGATGCCAGAGAGATATGTATACTGTAGCTAATAAAGTAATACTATGTGTATGTTGTGTAGTAAGCTGTTAGTAGCCCATGTGCCTCACCCTAATAATCTGGTCTATTTTCACCAACGCGGTATTGTAAACACATCTTTCGTGGCCGGCGTGTGCTTGTTTGCCTGTAACCTGTTTTAGAGAAATGTAATCATTGAATATTGTAAGAGATTTCATTGTCTGTTTATATGTAAGAACAGACCATAGGCAGTAAATTAGGCTGAATGAACTGTAGCAGTGGTAAGGTGTTGGGACTGCTGTTGGGACTCTGTGTCACGGTTCATGAATCCACTGCCTCCCTCTCTCTTTCTCTTTCTCTCTCTCTCTCGTGTTTGTGTGGGCGTGGTTCCCAATCTCGGCCTGATTGTCTGCGCCAGCTGGAACCACTTATCTTCCCTTTACATGTTCTGTAACCAGTGTTTCTTGTTGTCAGATCGTTGTTACTTCCCCGAGGTTGTGTCGTGTGTCCGTGCTCATTGTTACTTCCCTGAGGTTGTGTCGTGTGTCTGTGCTCATCTCTCGCCGCCCTTGTGTGGATTATCTGCTGTGCTCCTTCCTACCCATCCGGACACACTCCCCTGGATTTCTCAGCACGCTATCATCGGAAGATGCGCCCTAGTCCCTGGGTCGGATTCCGTCTGAGTACAGTCTGTCTGTCCTGTTGCTGCTGTATTCATTAAACCATCGTTGCTTGCATCTTGCATCCGCCTCTGTATTGTCACAGAACGATCTGACCAGACCATGGATGCAGCGAGTTCAACGAGTCTGACCAAATTCATTTCCCGCAGTATCACGAGAATGGATCAACAAGAGGAGAACATCTCCAGCACAGGTCGGGCAGTACAAGCCCTTGCGACGCAGGTATCCCAGCTGACCCAACAATTACAACATCTGAGGGGTTCCGCTGCGCCACCTACACCGGCAGTTCAACCCGCCCCGCCAGAGCCGGATTCCCAGCTAGAGCCACGGCTACCGACACCAGAGGGTTATTCGGGTGATCCTGACTATTGCAGAGCTTTTCTTACGAGATGTTCCATGCAGTTCTCGTTGCAGCCACGGACCTTCAACCGTGAACAGTTTAAGGTAGCATTCGTACTCACACTGCTATCAGGCAAAGCGGCTCTTTGGGGAACGGCGGTGTGGGCGAACCAGGACCCATGCTGCACCTCTTTCCAGACACTCTCCGAGGAGATGAGAAGGGTCTTCGATCGGGCCGTGGTGGGTAGGGAGGCGGCCAGACTACTCGCTGACCTTCGCCAAGGAGACCGTTCAGTATCGGAATACTCCATCCAATTCCGCACTCTGGCCGCAGAGTGTCAGTGGAATGAGGAGGCGCAGTGGGACATGTTCCTGCATGGGCTGGAGGACCGGATCCAGAAGGAGATTTATGTTCTGGACCTTCCCAGGAGTTTAAATGGACTAGTGGAACTAGCCTTGAGGGTCGACGCTTCGTCTGAGTCGTATTGGCCGAGCATGCCCTAACAGACCGTATAACGACACGGAGGGCTGGCATGCCAGCGGCGGGAACACGGCCAGTTCAGCCTCCGCTCACGAACCCATGCAGCTGGGGAGAGCTCGCCTCTCCCGGGAAGAGAGGGAGAGGCGGAGATCCCAAGGACTCTGTCTCTACTGTGGTAGAGCGGGCCACTTTATCCACTCCTGCCCGGTAAAAGATCAGGCCCGGTAGTAAGCATGAGGCTACTATCGGGTGGTGTCACCACAGAGAAGACCTCATCATCTACTCTCCTCCCGGTAAGACTAAGATGGGCTACCCACACGCACGACACCCAAGCCTTACTGGACTCAGGAGCAGAGGGTAATTTCATGGACTTCAAGCTCGCTCACAAACTCCAGATTCCTATCACCTCACTCACGCACAAGATATCCGTCAACGCTCTCAATGGTCAAGAACTCCCCAACATTTCTCACACCACTGAACCTATCACACTCATCACTTCTGGCAATCACACTGAGACACTATCATTTCTACTCATGGACTCACCCCTTGCACCATTAGTTCTCGGCCACCCTTGGCTCACCCAACACAACCCCAGAGTTGACTGGGTTCATAACTCTATATCCATGTGGAGTAACAAGTGTCTTGAGTCCTGTTTAGTGTCTGCTTGTTTGTCTGTGTCTGATTCTGTGTTTCTAGAGGAGGCAGTGGATTTGTCTAACGTGCCCGTTGAATACCTCGACCTGAAGGAGGTGTTCAGTAAGTCCCGTGCTGCTTCTCTTCCTCCGCATCGTCCCTATGACTGTGCAATAGAATTATTGCCAGGTGAGTCTCCGCCTAAAGGCAAGTTATATTCACTCTCTGTTCCTGAGAGGGAGGCTATGGAGAGATACATCTCTGATTCTCTGGCATCTGGATTCATTTGTCCTTCCTCTTCTCCAGCGGGCGCGGGGTTCTTCTTTGTGGGGAAGAAGGACGGATCTCTGCGTCCTTGCATTGATTACCGTGGGTTGAATAACATCACAGTGAAGAATACCTATCCCTTACCGTTGATGTCCTCAGCCTTTGAAAGGTTACAGGGAGCATCCGTGTTCACTAAGTTGGATTTACGTAATGCATATCATTTGGTTCGCATAAGGGGGGGGGGGGGACGAATGGAAGACCGCGTTTAACACCCCCAGAGGGCACTTCGAATATTTGGTCATGCCTTTTGGGCTATCCAACTCCCCAGCGGTTTTCCAGGCACTCGTCAATGACGTGCTGAGAGATATGATTGATCAGTTCATATATGTTTACCTGGATGACATACTGTTTTTTTCTTCTTCTCTCCAGGAACACGTTCAGCACGTCAGACGAGTGCTTCAGAGGTTGTTGGAGAATGGACTTTTTGTCAAGGCGGAGAAATGCATTTTTCATGCACAATCCGTTCCATTCCTAGGTTACATCGTCTCGACTGAAGGTATTCGCATGGATCCTGACAAGGTTAAGCCTGTGTTGGATTGGCCAAGCCCAGATTCCCGTAAGGCCCTACAGAGGTTTCTGGGATTCGCCAATTTCTACCGGCGTTTCGTTCGCAACTTTAGTCAGATAGTCGCTCCTCTTACCGCCTTAACCTCCCCCAGAGTGACGTTCAGGTGGTCCGATACAGCCGAGGCTGCATTCGCCAAACTCAAGAGCCGCTTTGTTTCGGCTCCCATCCTCATAGCTCCCGATCCCTCGCGTCAGTTCGTGGTGGAGGTGGGCGCTTCAGAGGTGGGGGTAGGTGCGGTACTTTCCCAACGTTCCTCTTCTGACGACAAGATGCACCCTTGCGCGTTCCTTTCCCATCGGTTATCACCTGCGGAACGCAACTACGACATTGGCAACAGAGAGTTGTTGGCAGTGAAGTTAGCACTGGAGGAGTGGCGCCATTGGTTAGAGGGTTCGGGGGTACCTTTTATAGTTTGGACCGATCACAAGAATTTGGAATATATCAGAACCGCCAAGCGACTCAACTCCAGGCAGGCGCGGTGGGCACTCTTTTTCGGACGTTTTGACTTCTCTCTCTAGTATCGCACGGGTTCCAAGAATGTCAAACCCGATTCCCTTTCTCGCATTTTTGACCATTCCGAACGCCCATCCACTCCCGAGTGCATCCTACCCGGGACCCTAGTGGTCTCCACACTCACATGGGAGGTTGAATTGAGGGTCAAAACGGCCTTAGAAGGGGTAACGCCTCCGCCCGGTTGCCCGACTAATCGGTTGTTTGTGCCGGAGGGGTGTCGGTCCGATGTTATTCGGTGGGGGCATTGCTCCTACGTAGCGTGTCATCCAGGAGTCAGCCGCACTAGCTTTTTGGTTAAGCAACACTTTTGGTGGCCACTGATGGCTCGTGACATTCACAGTTTTGTCTTGGCTTGCTCGGTTTGTGCCACTGGGAAGACTTCTAATCGACCCCCAGATGGGTTACTCCAACCGCTGTGGGTCCCTTCGAGACCCTGGTCCCACATCGCGCTAGATTTTGTTACCGCCCTTCCGCCCTCCCAGGGCAAGACGGTTGTTTTGACCATGGTGGACCGGTTCTCGAAGGCGGTTCATTTTATTCCCTTGCCTAAATTACCATCTGCCAAGGAGACAGCGGTAACTGTCGTGGATCACGTCTTTCGCTTACATGGCCTGCCGATGGACGTAGTTTCTGACAGGGGGCCCCAATTTGTGTCCAAGTTTTGGCAAGAGTTTTGTAGGTTACTGGGAGCGAGTGTCAGCCTGTCTTCAGGGTTTCATCCCCAGAGCAACGGTCAAACGGAGAGGGCCAACCAAGATTTGGAGAGAGTGTGGTTTGGTTTCTAAGAATCCCTCTTCCTGGAGTCAACAACTCTCTATGGTTGAGTACGCTCACAATTCGTTGCCAGTGGCAGCCACGGGTCTCTCTCCGTTTGAGTGTAGTTTAGGTTACCAGCCACCTATCTTTCCCAGTACGGAGTCCGAGGTCACTGTTCCCCTCCGCTCACGCTTTCATCCAGAGGTGCCGTCACGCATGGAGCAGAGCCCGTGAGACTCTTCTCCGGGTGAGGCGCGCACCCAGGCTAAGGCCGATCGCCACCGGTCGAAGCCTCCGGTATACGTCGTTGGCCAAAGAGTGTGGCTTTCTACTAAGAACATTCCACTCCGATCCGTTTCGAACAAGCTTGCCCCCAAATTTATCGGCCCGTTCAAAGTCACCAGGATCATTAGTCCGGTGGCGGTCCGGCTCAAGCTTCCTCCGGCGTATAGGAGAATTCATCCTACCTTTCATGTGTCTAAAATAAAACCTGTTTCAGGCACGCATTAACCCGCGGTCCCCGGTTCCCCGCCGCCACGACTTGTTGATGGGGAACCCACCTTTTCTGTCAATCGTATTTTGGACTCTAGAAGGAGGGGACGCGGATTCCAGTACCTGGTGGACTGGGAGGGTTACGGCCCGGAGGAGAGAAGTTGGGTACCTGCTAGGGACATTCTGGATCACTCCCTTATCGATGATTTCAATCGACAGGTAAATTCGCCTGGGAACGCCAAGAGGCGTTCTAGAGGGGGTATTGTCACGGTTCATGAATCCACTGCCTCTCTCTCTCTCTCTCTCTCTCTCTCTCTCTCTCTCTCTCTCTCTCTCTCTCTCTCCCATCTCGTTTGTGTGGGCGTGGTTCCCAATCTCGGCCTGATTGTCTGCGCCAGCTGGAACCACTTATCTTCCCTTTATATGTTCTGTAACCAGTGTTTCTTGTTGTCAGATCGTTGTTACTTCCCACTGAGGTTGTACGTGTGTCTGTGCTCATCTCTCGCCGCCCTTGTGTGGATTATCTGCTGTGCTCCTTCCTACCCATCCGGACACACTCCCCTGGATTTCTCAGCACGCTATCATCGGAAGATGCACCCTAGTCCCTGGGTCGGATTCCGTCTGAGTACAGTCTGTCTGTCCTGTTGCTGCTGTAAACTGTATTCATTAAACCATCGTTGCTTGCATCTTGCATCCGCCTCTGTATTGTCACACTCTGCTTTTGGGACAGCTTTATGTAGGCCCTGATAGTTTGTGGGCATCTTTTGGCATCGTCATAGTGCAATTAATGTATTGTTTAGTGTTGTGTTGTGGGATGCATGCCAACAAAGCCACATTTCTTTTGTTTGCCCCACCAAGATTTACATGCTGACCTCACCACTGTATCTTCCGTAGCTTTGATAAGGTTGATGTCAACATCATACTTTCAAAATCTTAGCTAGCAAGCTAGCAGTCATCATCATGAATCACGTCAACAAGCTACTGGCAAATCCTTTTCACTCCTTGTCATATGAATAGAAATTATACAGTGGGGCAAAAAAGTATTTAGTCAGCCACCAATTGCGCAAGTTCTCCCACTTAAAAAGATGAGAGGCCTGTAATTTTCACCATAGGTACACTTCAACTATGACAGACATATTTAGGAAAAAAATCTAGAAAATCACATTGTAGGATTTTTAATGAATTTATTTTCAAATTATGGTGGAAAATAAGTATTTTTCTATTCGATTTGTTTCTATATGTACAGCTACACCATAAAATGTTTGCAACCAAATTTAACTGAAATAGGACATTGTGTGTAATTGCATTTTGTAGGAGTGCAGTGTAACATGTTGGTTGTCCAATACCAAAAATGCAAGAAGTTCATGAAGTTGCAGACTGTGTTATATCTGTGTTATATCTCTTATGGAGATTTCATCAATCAAGGTGGATATATGAACTGTCTGATGTATTTTCTTAATTGTACCATTGGGCTTGATTTGGGTCAGACCCATTCTGTTGCCACCTTGGTGACGTTTCTCTCTGTATTCTGATTAGTCTCTCTTTTTTGAAGTCCAAAATAGATTTGGACTGCCCTCT
>NW_026279974.1:0-18283 GCF_023373465.1 Oncorhynchus keta | reverse complement strand
ATACAGGATCAGTTTTGTACATACGAATAAGATTATTTGGAAGCTGGGGGTACATGATCCTAGATTAGCCGAGTCTTCTGAGATGATTTATGGGCAAAGATACCCCCTGTCCACATAATCTTATTCATTATGTTCTAAATGGTTAAACGGATCCTACATCAGCACTCTGAAACTCTTTATGAATATGGGACGAGGAACTACTGCAATCCCCAGAGCATTTTCGTGGTGTGATCAAGTTATGTGGTTCAACAACAAAAACCTGGCTCATAGTTCCAGTCAGTCCCTCCAGGATTTCACCATTTGTCTTTGTGATAGTTAAGCAAAGTTAAATAACATTTTGCATGGCAATTTCCAATGATTTTGTCCAATTTCTCACAAAAATGCTCTGACGAGGGGAAAAGTTCCTTGACATTTTGCGAGCCTTCATTTTATAGTGCGGAGATCTGACTGTTTTAATGCCGTAGTAGTGCCGTGATTGGTCAAATTTGCAAGCCCTCGCAAAATTTGTTGGAAATTGGAGATGACATTTTTAAATAATAATGCAATCGCAGAAACACCCAAAATCGATGAGGGGTTTTTAGAGAGACGAAGCTGAATCTCTCCAGATATCAAGCCTAAAAAAATCCTCCCTCTCACGTGCAGGGTGGAAGGAAGCATGGAAGACCCACTGTATGCTCTTTATCAGGAATAGTCTTGCCCCTAGAGTCAGGACAGTGGAGTCCCTGCCCATCTTTATCAGGAATAGTCTTGCCCCTAGAGTCAGGACAGTGGAGTCCCTGCCCATCTTTATCAGGAATAGTCTTGCCCCTAGAGTCAGGACAGTGGAGTCCCTGCCCATCTTTATCAGGAATAGTCTTGCCCCTAGAGTCAGGACAGTGGAGTCCCTGCCCATCTTTATCAGGAATAGTCTTGCCCCTATAGTCAGGACAGTGGAGTCCCTGCCCCTCTTTATCAGGAATAGTCTTGCCCCTAGAGTCAGGACAGTGGAGTCCCTGCCCATCTTTATCAGGAATAGTCTTGCCCCTATGAGTCAGGACAGTGGAGTCCCTGCCCATCTTTATCAGGAATAGTCTTGCCCTAGAGTCAGGACAGTGGAGTCCCTGCCCATCTTTATCAGGAATAGTCTTGCCCTAGAGTCAGGACAGTGGAGTCCCTGCCCATCTTTATCAGGAATAGTCTTGCCCCTAGAGTCAGGACAGTGGAGTCCCTGCCCATCTTTATCAGGAATAGTCTTGCCCCTAGAGTCAGGACAGTGGAGTCCCTGCCCATCTTTATCAGGAATAGTCTTGCCCCTAGAGTCAGGACAGTGGAGTCCCTGCCCATCTTTATCAGGAATAGTCTTGCCCCTAGAGTCAGGACAGTGGAGTCCCTGCCCATCTTTATCAGGAATAGTCTTGCCCCTAGAGTCAGGACAGTGGAGTCCCTGCCCATCTTTATCAGGAATAGTCTTGCCCCTAGAGTCAGGACAGTGGAGTCCCTGCCCATCTTTATCAGGAATAGTCTTGCCCCTAGAGTCAGGACAGTGGAGTCCCTGCCCATCTTTATCAGGAATAGTCTTGCCCCTAGAGTCAGGACAGTGGAGTCCCTGCCCATCTTTATCAGGAATAGTCTTGCCCCTAGAGTCAGGACAGTGGAGTCCCTGCCCATCTTTATCAGGAATAGTCTTGCCCCTAGAGTCAGGACAGTGGAGTCCCTGCCCATCTTTATCAGGAATAGTCTTGCCCCTAGAGTCAGGACAGTGGAGTCCCTGCCCATCTTTATCAGGAATAGTCTTGCCCCTAGAGTCAGGACAGTGGAGTCCCTGCCCATCTTTATCAGGAATAGTCTTGCCCCTAGAGTCAGGACAGTGGAGTCCCTGCCCATCTTTATCAGGAATAGTCTTGCCCCTAGAGTCAGGACAGTGGAGTCCCTGCCCATCTTTATCAGGAATAGTCTTGCCCCTAGAGTCAGGACAGTGGAGTCCCTGCCCATCTTTATCAGGAATAGTCTTGCCCCTAGAGTCAGGACAGTGGAGTCCCTGCCCATCTTTATCAGGAATAGTCTTGCCCCTAGAGTCAGGACAGTGGAGTCCCTGCCCATCTTTATCAGGAATAGTCTTGCCCCTAGAGTCAGGACAGTGGAGTCCCTGCCCATCTTTATCAGGAATAGTCTTGCCCCTAGAGTCAGGACAGTGGAGTCCCTGCCCATCTTTATCAGGAATAGTCTTGCCCCTAGAGTCAGGACAGTGGAGTCCCTGCCCATCTTTATCAGGAATAGTCTTGCCCCTAGAGTCAGGACAGTGGAGTCCCTGCCCATCTTTATCAGGAATAGTCTTGCCCCTAGAGTCAGGACAGTGGAGTCCCTGCCCATCTTTATCAGGAATAGTCTTGCCCCTAGAGTCAGGACAGTGGAGTCCCTGCCCATCTTTATCAGGAATAGTCTTGCCCCTAGAGTCAGGACAGTGGAGTCCCTGCCCATCTTTATCAGGAATAGTCTTGCCCCTAGAGTCAGGACAGTGGAGTCCCTGCCCATCTTTATCAGGAATAGTCTTGCCCTAGAGTCAGGACAGTGGAGTCCCTGCCCATCTTTATCAGGAATAGTCTTGCCCCTAGAGTCAGGACAGTGGAGTCCCTGCCCATCTTTATCAGGAATAGTCTTGCCCCTAGAGTCAGGACAGTGGAGTCCCTGCCCATCTTTATCAGGAATAGTCTTGCCCCTAGAGTCAGGACAGTGGAGTCCCTGCCCATCTTTATCAGGAATAGTCTTGCCCCTAGAGTCAGGACAGTGGAGTCCCTGCCCATCTTTATCAGGAATAGTCTTGCCCCTAGAGTCAGGACAGTGGAGTCCCTGCCCATCTTTATCAGGAATAGTCTTGCCCCTAGAGTCAGGACAGTGGAGTCCCTGCCCATCTTTATCAGGAATAGTCTTGCCCCTAGAGTCAGGACAGTGGAGTCCCTGCCCATCTTTATCAGGAATAGTCTTGCCCCTAGAGTCAGGACAGTGCCGAGTCCCTGCCCATCTTTATCAGGAATAGTCTTGCCCCTAGAGTCAGGACAGTGGAGTCCCTGCCCATCTTTATCAGGAATAGTCTTGCCCCTAGAGTCAGGACAGTGGAGTCCCTGCCCATCTTTATCAGGAATAGTCTTGCCCTAGAGTCAGGACAGTGGAGTCCCTGCCCATCTTTATCGGATAGTCTGCCCTAGAGTCAGGACAGTGGAGTCCTGCCCATCTTTATCAGGAATAGTCTTGCCCCTAGAGTCAGGACAGTGGAGTCCCTGCCCATCTTTATCAGGAATAGTCTTTGCCCCTAGAGTCAGGACAGTGGAGTCCCTGCCCATCTTTATCAGGAATAGTCTTGCCCCTAGAGTCAGGACAGTGGAGTCCCTGCCCATCTTTATCAGGAATAGTCTTGCCCCTAGAGTCAGGACAGTGGAGTCCCTGCCCATCTTTATCAGGAATAGTCTTGCCCCTAGAGTCAGGACAGTGGAGTCCCTGCCCATCTTTATCAGGAATAGTCTTGCCCCTAGAGTCAGGACAGTGGAGTCCCTGCCCATCTTTATCAGGAATAGTCTTGCCCCTAGAGTCAGGACAGTGGAGTCCCTGCCCATCTTTATCAGGAATAGTCTTGCCCCTAGAGTCAGGACAGTGGAGTCCCTGCCCATCTTTATCAGGAATAGTCTTGCCCTAGAGTCAGGACAGTGGAGTCCCTGCCCATCTTTATCAGGAATAGTCTTGCCCCTAGAGTCAGGACAGTGGAGTCCCTGCCCATCTTTATCAGGAATAGTCTTGCCCCTAGAGTCAGGACAGTGGAGTCCCTGCCCATCTTTATCAGGAATAGTCTTGCCCCTAGAGTCAGGACAGTGGAGTCCCTGCCCATCTTTATCAGGAATAGTCTTGCCCTAGAGTCAGGACAGTGGAGTCCCTGCCCATCTTTATCAGGAATAGTCTTGCCCCTAGAGTCAGGACAGTGGAGTCCCTGCCCATCTTTATCAGGAATAGTCTTGCCCCTAGAGTCAGGACAGTGGAGTCCCTGCCCATCTTTATCAGGAATAGTCTTGCCCCTAGAGTCAGGACAGTGGAGTCCCTGCCCATCTTTATCAGGAATAGTCTTGCCCCTAGAGTCAGGACAGTGGAGTCCCTGCCCATCTTTATCAGGAATAGTCTTGCCCCTAGAGTCAGGACAGTGGAGTCCCTGCCCATCTTTATCAGGAATAGTCTTGCCCCTAGAGTCAGGACAGTGGAGTCCCTGCCCATCTTTATCAGGAATAGTCTTGCCCCTAGAGTCAGGACAGTGGAGTCCCTGCCCATCTTTATCAGGAATAGTCTTGCCCCTAGAGTCAGGACAGTGGAGTCCCTGCCCATCTTTATCAGGAATAGTCTTGCCCCTAGAGTCAGGACAGTGGAGTCCCTGCCCATCTTTATCAGGAATAGTCTTGCCCCTAGAGTCAGGACAGTGGAGTCCCTGCCCATCTTTATCAGGAATAGTCTTGCCCCTAGAGTCAGGACAGTGGAGTCCCTGCCCATCTTTATCAGGAATAGTCTTGCCCCTAGAGTCAGGACAGTGGAGTCCCTGCCCATCTTTATCAGGAATAGTCTTGCCCCTAGAGTCAGGACAGTGGAGTCCCTGCCCATCTTTATCAGGAATAGTCTTGCCCCTAGAGTCAGGACAGTGGAGTCCCTGCCCATCTTTATCAGGAATAGTCTTGCCCCTAGAGTCAGGACAGTGGAGTCCCTGCCCATCTTTATCAGGAATAGTCTTGCCCCTAGAGTCAGGACAGTGGAGTCCCTGCCCATCTTTATCAGGAATAGTCTTGCCCCTAGAGTCAGGACAGTGGAGTCCCTGCCCATCTTTATCAGGAATAGTCTTGCCCCTAGAGTCAGGACAGTGGAGTCCCTGCCCATCTTTATCAGGAATAGTCTTGCCCTAGAGTCAGGACAGTGGAGTCCCTGCCCATCTTTATCAGGAATAGTCTTGCCCCTAGAGTCAGGACAGTGGAGTCCCTGCCCATCTTTATCAGGAATAGTCTTGCCCCTAGAGTCAGGACAGTGGAGTCCCTGCCCATCTTTATCAGGAATAGTCTTGCCCCTAGAGTCAGGACAGTGGAGTCCCTGCCCATCTTTATCAGGAATAGTCTTGCCCCTAGAGTCAGGACAGTGGAGTCCTGCCCATCTTTATCAGGAATAGTCTTGCCCCTAGAGTCAGGACAGTGGAGTCCCTGCCCATCTTTATCAGGAATAGTCTTGCCCCTAGAGTCAGGACAGTGGAGTCCCTGCCCATCTTTATCAGGAATAGTCTTGCCCCTAGAGTCAGGACAGTGGAGTCCCTGCCCATCTTTATCAGGAATAGTCTTGCCCCTAGAGTCAGGACAGTGGAGTCCCTGCCCATCTTTATCAGGAATAGTCTTGCCCCTAGAGTCAGGACAGTGGAGTCCCTGCCCATCTTTATCAGGAATAGTCTTGCCCCTAGAGTCAGGACAGTGGAGTCCCTGCCCATCTTTATCAGGAATAGTCTTGCCCCTAGAGTCAGGACAGTGGAGTCCCTGCCCATCTTTATCAGGAATAGTCTTGCCCTAGAGTCAGGACAGTGGAGTCCCTGCCCATCTTTATCAGGAATAGTCTTGCCCCTAGAGTCAGGACAGTGGAGTCCCTGCCCATCTTTATCAGGAATAGTCTTGCCCTAGAGTCAGGACAGTGGAGTCCCTGCCCATCTTTATCAGGAATAGTCTTGCCCCTAGAGTCAGGACAGTGGAGTCCCTGCCCATCTTTATCAGGAATAGTCTTGCCCCTAGAGTCAGGACAGTGGAGTCCCTGCCCATCTTTATCAGGAATAGTCTTGCCCCTAGAGTCAGGACAGTGGAGTCCCTGCCCATCTTTATCAGGAATAGTCTTGCCCCTAGAGTCAGGACAGTGGAGTCCCTGCCCATCTTTATCAGGAATAGTCTTGCCCCTAGAGTCAGGACAGTGGAGTCCCTGCCCATCTTTATCAGGAATAGTCTTGCCCCTAGAGTCAGGACAGTGGAGTCCCTGCCCATCTTTATCAGGAATAGTCTTGCCCCTAGAGTCAGGACAGTGGAGTCCCTGCCCATCTTTATCAGGAATAGTCTTGCCCCTAGAGTCAGGACAGTGGAGTCCCTGCCCATCTTTATCAGGAATAGTCTTGCCCCTAGAGTCAGGACAGTGGAGTCCCTGCCCATCTTTATCAGGAATAGTCTTGCCCCTAGAGTCAGGACAGTGGAGTCCCTGCCCATCTTTATCAGGAATAGTCTTGCCCCTAGAGTCAGGACAGTGGAGTCCCTGCCCATCTTTATCAGGAATAGTCTTGCCCCTAGAGTCAGGACAGTGGAGTCCCTGCCCATCTTTATCAGGAATAGTCTTGCCCCTAGAGTCAGGACAGTGGAGTCCCTGCCCATCTTTATCAGGAATAGTCTTGCCCCTAGAGTCAGGACAGTGGAGTCCCTGCCCATCTTTATCAGGAATAGTCTTGCCCCTAGAGTCAGGACAGTGGAGTCCCTGCCCATCTTTATCAGGAATAGTCTTGCCCCTAGAGTCAGGACAGTGGAGTCCCTGCCCATCTTTATCAGGAATAGTCTTGCCCCTAGAGTCAGGACAGTGGAGTCCCTGCCCATCTTTATCAGGAATAGTCTTGCCCCTAGAGTCAGGACAGTGGAGTCCCTGCCCATCTTTATCAGGAATAGTCTTGCCCCTAGAGTCAGGACAGTGGAGTCCCTGCCCATCTTTATCAGGAATAGTCTTGCCCCTAGAGTCAGGACAGTGGAGTCCCTGCCCATCTTTATCAGGAATAGTCTTGCCCTAGAGTCAGGACAGTGGAGTCCCTGCCCATCTTTATCAGGAATAGTCTTGCCCCTAGAGTCAGGACAGTGGAGTCCCTGCCCATCTTTATCAGGAATAGTCTTGCCCCTAGAGTCAGGACAGTGGAGTCCCTGCCCATCTTTATCAGGAATAGTCTTGCCCCTAGAGTCAGGACAGTGGAGTCCTGCCCATCTTTATCAGGAATAGTCTTGCCCCTAGAGTCAGGACAGTGGAGTCCCTGCCCATCTTTATCAGGAATAGTCTTGCCCCTAGAGTCAGGACAGTGGAGTCCCTGCCCATCTTTATCAGGAATAGTCTTGCCCCTAGAGTCAGGACAGTGGAGTCCCTGCCCATCTTTATCAGGAATAGTCTTGCCCCTAGAGTCAGGACAGTGGAGTCCCTGCCCATCTTTATCAGGAATAGTCTTGCCCCTAGAGTCAGGACAGTGGAGTCCCTGCCCATCTTTATCAGGAATAGTCTTGCCCTAGAGTCAGGACAGTGGAGTCCCTGCCCATCTTTATCAGGAATAGTCTTGCCCCTAGAGTCAGGACAGTGGAGTCCCTGCCCATCTTTATCAGGAATAGTCTTGCCCCTAGAGTCAGGACAGTGGAGTCCCTGCCCATCTTTATCAGGAATAGTCTTGCCCCTAGAGTCAGGACAGTGGAGTCCCTGCCCATCTTTATCAGGAATAGTCTTGCCCCTAGAGTCAGGACAGTGGAGTCCCTGCCCATCTTTATCAGGAATAGTCTTGCCCCTAGAGTCAGGACAGTGGAGTCCCTGCCCATCTTTATCAGGAATAGTCTTGCCCCTAGAGTCAGGACAGTGGAGTCCCTGCCCATCTTTATCAGGAATAGTCTTGCCCCTAGAGTCAGGACAGTGGAGTCCCTGCCCATCTTTATCAGGAATAGTCTTGCCCCTAGAGTCAGGACAGTGGAGTCCCTGCCCATCTTTATCAGGAATAGTCTTGCCCCTAGAGTCAGGACAGTGGAGTCCCTGCCCATCTTTATCAGGAATAGTCTTGCCCCTAGAGTCAGGACAGTGGAGTCCCTGCCCATCTTTATCAGGAATAGTCTTGCCCCTAGAGTCAGGACAGTGGAGTCCCTGCCCATCTTTATCAGGAATAGTCTTGCCCCTAGAGTCAGGACAGTGGAGTCCCTGCCCATCTTTATCAGGAATAGTCTTGCCCCTAGAGTCAGGACAGTGGAGTCCCTGCCCATCTTTATCAGGAATAGTCTTGCCCCTAGAGTCAGGACAGTGGAGTCCCTGCCCATCTTTATCAGGAATAGTCTTGCCCCTAGAGTCAGGACAGTGGAGTCCCTGCCCATCTTTATCAGGAATAGTCTTGCCCCTAGAGTCAGGACAGTGGAGTCCTGCCCATCTTTATCAGGAATAGTCTTGCCCCTAGAGTCAGGACAGTGGAGTCCCTGCCCATCTTTATCAGGAATAGTCTTGCCCCTAGAGTCAGGACAGTGGAGTCCCTGCCCATCTTTATCAGGAATAGTCTTGCCCCTAGAGTCAGGACAGTGGAGTCCCTGCCCATCTTTATCAGGAATAGTCTTGCCCCTAGAGTCAGGACAGTGGAGTCCCTGCCCATCTTTATCAGGAATAGTCTTGCCCCTAGAGTCAGGACAGTGGAGTCCCTGCCCATCTTTATCAGGAATAGTCTTGCCCCTAGAGTCAGGACAGTGGAGTCCCTGCCCATCTTTATCAGGAATAGTCTTGCCCCTAGAGTCAGGACAGTGGAGTCCCTGCCCATCTTTATCAGGAATAGTCTTGCCCCTAGAGTCAGGACAGTGGAGTCCCTGCCCATCTTTATCAGGAATAGTCTTGCCCCTAGAGTCAGGACAGTGGAGTCCCTGCCCATCTTTATCAGGAATAGTCTTGCCCCTAGAGTCAGGACAGTGGAGTCCCTGCCCATCTTTATCAGGAATAGTCTTGCCCCTAGAGTCAGGACAGTGGAGAGTCAGACATGGGTCAGGACAGTGGAGTCCCTGCCCATCTTATCAGGAATAGTCTTGCTCCTAGAGTCAGGGACAGTGGAGTCCCTGCCCATCTTTATCAGGAATAGTCTTGCCCTAGAGTCAGGGACAGGAGTCCCTGCCCATCTCATCAGGAATAGTCTTGGGTTCTCAGAGTCAGGACAGGAGTCCCTGCCCATCTTTATCAGGAATAGTCTTGCCCCTAGAGTCAGGACAGTGGAGTGTCTGAAACCCCGTCTCATCAGAGCATCTTAAATAATTCTCATGAAAGCACCTCCAGCATGGTAAATGGTTGAAAGATCTTACCAAAGTGGTATGGTGTACAGACATGAACACCTGGCGACCTCGTCAAGAGGTTCGACCTCAACACCTAGCGACCTCGCTGGGAGGTTCGACCTCAACACCTCACGACCCGTCGCAGGCCCGACCTCAACACCTAGCGACCTCGTCAAGAGGTGCGACCTCAACACCTAGCGACCTCGTCAAGAGGTTCGACCTCAACACCTAGCGACCTCGTCCAAGAGGTGCGACCTCAACACCTAGCGACCTCGTCAAGAAGTTCGACCTCAACACCTGGCGACCTTGTCAAGAGGTTCGACCTCAACACCTGGCGACCTCGTCAAGAGGTTCGACCTCAACACCTAGCGACCTCGTCAAGAGGTGCGACCTCAACACCGAGCGACCTCGTCAAGAGGTGCGACCTCAACACCTAGCAACCTCGTCAAGAGGTTCGACCTCAACACCTAGCGACCTCGTCAAGAGGTTCGACCTCAACACCTAACGACCTCGTCAAGAGGTTCCGACCTCAACACCTAGCGACCTCGTCAAGAGGTTCGACCTCAACACCTAACGACCTCGTCAAGAGGTTCGAACTCAACACCTAGCGACCTCGTCAAGAGGTTCGACCTCAACACCTAGCGACCTCGTCAAGAGGTTCGACCTCAACACCTAGCGACCTCCTAGAGGTTCGACCTCAACACCCTAACGACCTCGTCAAGAGGTTCGACCTCAACACCTAGCGACCTCGTCAAGAGGTTCGACCTCAACACCTAACGACCTCGTCAAGAGGTTCGAACTCAACACCTAGCGCACCTCGTCAAGAGGTTCGACCTCAACACCTAGTGACCTCGTCAAGAGGTTCGACCTCAACACCTGGCGACCTTGTCAAGAAGTTCGACCTCAACACCTGGCGACCTCAACACCTGGCGACCTCGTCAAGAGGTTTGACCTCAACACCTGGCGACCTCGTCAAGAGGTGCGACCTCAACACCTAGCAACCTCGTCAAGAGGTTCGACCTCAACACCTAGCGACCTCGTCAAGAGGTTCGACCTCAACACCTAGCGACCTCGGCCAAGAGGTTCGACCTCAACACCTAGCGACCTCCTAGAGGTTCGACCTCAACACCTAGTGACCTCGTCAAGAGGTTCGACCTCAACACCTGGCGACCTTGTCAAGAAGTTCGACCTCAACACCTGGCGACCTCGTCAAGAGGTTCGACTCAACACCTGGCGACCTCGTCAAGAGGTTCGACCTCAACACCTAGCGACCTCGTCAAGAGGGTTGGATCTCTTGGCGTAACGGCAAAGGCGTTGGGTTGACAGATGCTGGACTTGGGTTTGAGTCCTGGTCGGGGCAACAACCCTGGAATTCCTTACAATATTGACATAAGAGGGAAATCCACACATTGCACATCACTACATGAATATAGAGTTAATGAAGCAGGAGTTTTCAGATCAAAGCCTCAATGAAAATTCACACAGTATAAATTCACAAATACACACACCCAGTGATTAAAACACTTATCTGCCTTGGAGCTATAGATCAAACAGCAGTTGGTGTTATCTTAATGTAGTAAAGACAGAGGCATCTGCCTTGGGGTTATAGAGGAAACTGCAGCAAGAGTTGTGTTATCATAATGTAGAGTGTTGATTTGGCTCTGGTGGGTTTATAGATGGTTAAACATGGTGGGTTTATAGATGGTTAAACATGGTGGGTTTATAGATGGTTAAACATGGTGGGTTTATTGATGGTTAAACATGGTGGGTTTATAGATGGTTAAACATGGTGGGTTTATAGATGGTTAAACATGGTGGGTTTATAGACTGTAAAACATGGTGGGTTTATAGATGGTAAAACATGGTGGGTTTATAGATGGTAAAACATGGTGAGTTTATAGATGGTTAAACATGGTGGGTTTATAGATGGTTAAACATGGTGGGTTTATAGATGGTTAAACATGGTGGGTTTATAGATGGTAAAACATGGTGGGTTTATAGATGGTTAAACATGGTGGGTTTATAGATGGTAAAACATGGTGGGTTTATAGGTGGTAAAACATGGTGGGTTTATAGATGGTTAAACATGGTGGGTTTATAGATGGTTAAACATGGTGGGTTTATAGACTGTAAAACATGGTGGGTTTATAGATGGTTAAACATGGTGGGTTTATAGATGGTTAAACATGGTGGGTTTATAGATGGTTAAACATGGTGGGTTTATAGATGGTTAAACATGGTGGGTTTATAGATGGTTAAACATGGTGGGTTTATAGATGGTTAAACATGGTGGGTTTATAGATGGTTAAACATGGTGGGTTTATAGATGGTTAAACATGGTGGGTTTATAGATGGTTAAACATGGTGGGTTTATAGACGGTTAAACATGGTGGGTTTATAGATGGTTAAACATGGTGGGTTTATAGATGGTTAAACATGGTGGGTTTATAGATGGTTAAACATGGTGGGTTTATAGATGGTTAAACATGGTGGGTTTATAGATGGTTAAACATGGTGGGTTTATAGATGGTTAAACATGGTGGGTTTATAGATGGTTAAACATGGTGGGTTTATAGATGGTTAAACATGGTGGGTTTATAGATGGTTAAACATGGTGGGTTTATAGATGGTTAAACATGGTGGGTTTATAGATGGTTAAACATGGTGGGTTTATAGATGGTTAAACATGGTGGGTTTATAGATGGTTAAACATGGTGGGTTTATAGATGGTTAAACATGGTGGGTTTATAGATGGTTAAACATGGTGGGTTTATAGATGGTTAAACATGGTGGGTTTATAGATGGTTAAACATGGTGGGTTTATAGATGGTTAAACATGGTGGGTTTATAGATGGTTAAACATGGTGGGTTTATAGATGGTTAAACATGGTGGGTTTATAGATGGTTAAACATGGTGGGTTTATAGATGGTTAAACATGGTGGGTTTATAGATGGTTAAACATGGTGGGTTTATAGATGGTTAAACATGGTGGGTTTATAGATGGTTAAACATGGTGGGTTTATAGATGGTTAAACATGGTGGGTTTATAGATGGTTAAACATGGTGGGTTTATAGATGGTTAAACATGGTGGGTTTATAGATGGAAACATGGTGGGTTTATAGATGTTAAACATGGTGGGTTTATAGATGGTTAAACATGGTGGGTTTATAGATGGTTAAACATGGTGGGTTTATAGATGGTAAAACATGGTGGGTTTATAGACTGGTTAAAACATGGTGGGTTTATAGATGGTTAAACATGGTGGGTTTATAGATGGTTAAACATGGTGGGTTTATAGATGGTTAAACATGGTGGGTTTATAGATGGTTAAACATGGTGGGTTTATAGATGGTTAAACATGGTGGGTTTATAGATGGTTAAACATGGTGGGTTTATAGATGGTTAAACATGGTGGGTTTATAGATGGTTAAACATGGTGGGTTTATAGATGGTTAAACATGGTGGGTTTATAGATGGTTAAACATGGTGGGTTTATAGATGGTTAAACATGGTGGGTTTATAGATGGTTAAACATGGTGGGTTTATAGATGGTTAAACATGGTGGGTTTATAGATGGTTAAACATGGTGGGTTTATAGATGGTTAAACATGGTGGGTTTATAGATGGTTAAACATGGTGGGTTTATAGATGGTTAAACATGGTATTTATAGATGGTAAAACATGGTGGGTTTATAGATGGTTAAACATGGTATTTATAGATGGTAAACATGGTGGGTTTATAGTTGGTTAAACATGGTGGGTCGATAGATGGTTAAACATGGTGGGTTTATAGATGGTTAAACATGAGTTTATAGATGGTTAAACATGGTGGGTTTGTAGATCTAAGTCAAACATGGTGGGTTTATAGATGGTTAAACATGGTGGGTTTATAGATGGTTTAAACATGGTGGGTTTATAGATGGTTAAACATGGTGGGTTTATAGATGGTTAAACATGGTGGGTTTATAGATGGTTAAACATGGTGGGTTTATAGATGGTTAAACATGGTGGGTTTATAGATGGTTAAACATGGTGGGTTTATAGATGGTTAAACATGGTGGGTTTATAGATAGATGGTTAAACATGGTGGGTTTATAGATGGTTAAACATGGTGGGTTTATAGATGGTTAAACATGGTGGTTTATAGACTGTTAAACATGGTGGGTTTATAGATGGTTAAACATGGTGGGTTTATAGATGGTTAAACTTGGTGGGTTTATAGATGGTTAAAACATGGTGGGTTTTATAGATGGTAAAACATGGGTGGGTTTTATAGATGCTGTTAACATGGTGGGTTTTATAGATGAGTTAAAACATGTGGTGGGTTTATAGATGGTAAAACATGGTGGGTTTATAGATGGTTAAACATGGTGGGTTTATAGATATGGTATTAAAACATGGTGGGTTTATAGATGGTAAAAACATGGTGGGTTTATAGATGGTTAAACATGGTGGGTTTTATAGATGGTTAAACATGGTGGGTTTATAGATGGTAAAAACATGGTGGGTTTATAGGTGGTTAAAACATGGTGGGTTTATAGATGGTTAAACATGGTGGGTTTATAGATGGTTAAACATGGTGGGTTTATAGATGGTTAAACATGGTGGGTTTATAGATGGTTTAACATGGTGGGTTTATAGATGGTTAAACATGGTGGGTTTTTATAGATGGTTAAACATGGTGGGTTTATAGACGGTTAAACATGGTGGGTTTATAGATGGTTAAACATGGTGGGTTTATAGATGGTTAAACATGGTGGGTTTATAGATGGTTAAACTTGGTGGGTTTTATAGATGGTTAAACATGGTGGGTTTATAGATGGTAAAACATGTTGGGTTTATAGATGGTTAAACATGGTGGGTTTATAGATTATTAAACATGGTGGGTTTATAGATAATAGATGGTTAAACATGGTTCGAATTAGTAAACATAGATTCCAAAAACATGGTAATATAAAGATGGTAAAGATGCAGAAACATGGTTCCAATTATATAAGATGGTGGGCCTCCAAACATGGTGGGTATAGATAGTAAAAACCATGGTGGGTCGATAGATGGTAAAACATGGTTCAATTGGGTGGGCTCTATAGATGGTCAAACATGGTGGGCTCTTATAGATCGGTTAAACATGCAGGGGTTTATAGATGGTTCCATGGTGGGTTTATAGATAGTTAAACATGCAGGGTTTAGATAGATTTCCACATGGTGGGTATAGATGGTTAAACATGGTGGGTTTATAGATAGTTCCACATTGGGTTTTATAGATGGTTAAACATGGTGGGTTTATAGATGGTTAAACATGGTTCAATTGCAAAACATGGTGGGTTTTATAGGATGGTTAAACATGGTGGGCCTGAATGGATGGTTCCACATGGTGGGTTTTATAGATGGTAAAACATGGTGGGTTTATAGATGGTTAAACATGGTGGGTATAGAATGGTAAAAAACATGGTAATAGATGGTTAAACATGGTGGGTTTATTGGTTATAGATGGTTAAACATGGTGGGTTTATAGATGGTAAAACATGGTGAGTTTTATAGATGTTAAACATGGTGGGTTTATAGATGGTTAAACATGGTGGGTTTATAGATGGTTAAACATGGTGGGTTTATAGATGGTAAAACATGGTGGGTTTATAGATGGTTAAATATGGTGGGTTTATAGATGGTTAAACATGGTGGGTTTATAGATGGTTAAACATGGTGGGTTTATAGATGGTTAAACATGGTGGGTTTATAGATGGGTTAGATGGTTAAATATGGTGGGTTTATAGATGGTTAAACATGGTGGGTTTATAGATGGTTAAACATGGTGGGTTTTATAGATGGTAAAACATGGTGGGTTTATAGATGGTTAAACATGGTGGGTTTATAGATGGTTAAACATGGTGGGTTTATAGATGGTAAAACATGGTGGGTTTATAGATGGTTAAACATGGTGGGTTTATAGATGGTTAAACATGGTGGGTTTATAGATGGTTAAACATGGTGGGTTTATAGATGGTAAAACATGGTGGGTTTATAGATGGTTAAACATGGTGGGTTTATAGATGGTTAAACATGGTGGGTTTATAGATGGTTAAACATGGTGGGTTTATAGATGGTTAAACATGGTGGGTTTATAGATGGATTAAACATGGTGGGTTTATTATAGATGGTTAAGCTTATGGTGGGTTTATAGATGGTTAAACATGGTGGGTTTTATAGATGGTTAAACATGGTGGGTTTATTATAGATGGTTAAACATGGTGGGTTTTATAGATGGTAAAACATGGTGGGTTTATGGAGAATGGTTAAACATGGTGGGTTTATAGATGGTAAAACATGGTGGGTTTATAGATGGTTAAACATGGTGGGTTTATAGATGGTTAAACATGGTGGGTTTATAGATGGTTAAACATGGTGGGTTTATAGATGGTTAAACATGGTGGGTTTATAGACGGTTAAACATGGTGGGTTTATAGATGGTTAAACATGGTGGGTTTATAGATGGTTAAACATGGTGGGTTTATAGATGGTTAAACATGGTGGGTTTATAGATGGTTAAACATGGTGGGTTTATAGATGGTAAAACATGGTGGGTTTATAGATGGTTAAACATGGTGGGTTTATAGATGGTTAAACATGGTGGGTTTATAGATGGTTAAACATGGTGGGTTTATAGACGGTTAAACATGGTGGGTTTATAGATGGTTAAACATGGTGGGTTTATAGATGGTTAAACATGGTGGGTTTATAGATGGTAAAACATGGTGGGTTTATAGATGGTTAAACATGGTGGGTTTATAGATGGTTAAACATGGTGGGTTTATAGATGGTTAAACATGGTGGGTTTATAGATGGTTAAACATGGTGGGTTTATAGATGGTTAAACATGGTGGGTTTATAGATGGTTAAACATGGTGGGTTTATAGATGGTTAAACATGGTGGGTTTATAGATGGTTAAACATGGTGGGTTTATAGATGGTTAAACATGGTGGGTTTATAGATGGTTAAACATGGTGGGTTTATAGATGGTTAAACATGGTGGGTTTATAGATGGTTAAACATGGTGGGTTTATAGATGGTAAAACATGGTGGGTTTATAGATGGTTAAACATGGTGGGTTTATAGATGGTTAAACATGGTGGGTTTATAGACGGTTAAACATGGTGGGTTTATAGACGGTAAAACATGAAAAATGTGAATGACATACGGCCTGTTCCATTCCGAAATGCTCATTAAACTGAGATTCCAGCTCTGTGTTCTGTTCACTCCTCCCAAATCTGGCCTAAATGGCACCCTATTCCCTATATAGTGCAAAGCCATATCTCTATTCTATATAGTGCACTACAGACCAGAGCCCCATTCCTATATTGTAATACTATAGACCAGAGCCCTATTCCTATAGCAGTGGTACTACTATAGACCAGAGTCTGATTCCTATATAGTGGCACTACTACAGACCAGAGCCCTATTCCATATGTAGTGTACTACTATAGACCAGAGCCCTATTCCCTATAGTGGTAATTACTATAGACCAGAGTCCTATTCCCTATATAGGGCACTACTATAGACCAGAGCCCTATTCCCTATAGTGCACTACTATAGACCAGAGCCCTATTCTATATAGTACACTACTTTTAGACCAGAGCCCTATTCCCTATATAGTGCACTACTTTAGACCAGAGCCCTATCTGTAGTGTGTGTGTGTGTGTGTCTGAGCATCTGTGTGTGTGTCTGTGTGTGTGTGTGTGTGTGTGTGTGTCTGAGTGTGTGTCTGTGTGTGTGTGTGTGTCTGAGTGTCTGTGTGTGTGTCTGTGTGTGTGTGTGTGTGTGAGTGTCTGTGTGTGTGAGTGTCTGTGTGGTCTGACTGAGGCATTCATCAAAGAGAGCTGTTACAAAAGAACGTTTTTACATTTCAAATTTGTAGCCGAATGTCAAAAGCTGTTGTGTTGTGTTGGAGGGAAACAGCCGTGTGGCCGCTTACCGGCTGCCAGACAAACGCTTAAATGGCAACAAGATGACTCAAATAACACATGGGTGTTAGGAATGTCTTCACAGCATGGAAACCTGTCATTACAAGGAATGTGATATTATAGAGAGCAACAGTAATGGCGTCTTTTGTAGGCACCAAATCCGCCATGGTTTGTTGGACAAAGGCTATGTGCGAAATGAATGGAGTGTTTGTAGGGTTTTAGGATAAAAGCTGAAGATAAGGTCTGAGGTAAACACAGGCCTTGGAGATCGTATGTTTTGTTCTTCATCAGCTAACATCCCTTTTTGTGAAATTAGAACATTTATGTCATTTTTAAAAAAGCACATAAAGGATTCATAATTCTCATAGAACAAAACATATAAGATCTCCAAAAAACGGTGTTAACCTCAGACCTTATGACATCAAACTTTATGTTTATCCCAAAAACACTGAACATTTGAACATCTTGGTCATGTTCTGTTATAATCTCCACCCGGCACAGCCAGAAGAGGACTGGCCACCCCTCATAGCCTGGTTCCTCTCTAGGTTTCTTCTTAGGTTTTGGCCTTTCTAGGGAGTTTTTCCTAGCCACCGTGCTTCTACACCTGCATTGCTTGCTGTTTGGGGTTTTAGGCTGGGTTTCTGTACAGCACTTTGAGATATCAGCTGATGTACAAAGGGCTATATAAATACATTTGATTTGATTTTGATTTGAGTTACGGCCAACCAGTTCATAACCCTGAGTTACGGCCAACCAGTTCACAACACTGAGTTACAGTCAACCAGTTCACAACCCTGAGTTACGGCCAAGCAGTTCACAACCCTGGGCTACGGCCAACCAGTTCACAACCCTGGGTTACGGCCAACCAGTTCCACTAACCCTGAGTTACAGCCAACCAGTTCACAACCTGAGTTACGGCCAAGCAGTTCACAACCCTGGGTTACGGCCAACCAGTTCACAACCCTGGAGTTACGGCTAACCAGTTCACAACCCGGAGTTGTGGCCAACCAGTTCACAACCCTGGGTTACGGCCAACCAGTTCACAACCCTGGGTTACGGCCAACCAGTTCACAACCCTGAGTTACGGCCAAGCAGTTCACAACCCTGAGTTACGGCCAAACAGTTCACAACCCTGGGTTACGGCCAACACAGTTCACAACCCTGGTTACGGCTAACCAGTTCACAACCCGGAGTTGTGGCCCCAGCAGTTCACAACCCTGGGTTGCGGCCAAGCAATCACAACCCTGAGTTACGGCCAAAGCAGCCAACTACGGCCAA